>NW_016107425.1:5627355-5725279 GCF_001604975.1 Cebus imitator | reverse complement strand
TTTTTTGCCCTGGAATCTACTGTCCTGGTTCTCTGCTCAGTCCCCTTTTTGAACCGGCGTATGGGCGACTTCCCATGGCTCCAATCGCCTGCCAAAAGGGCCCCCGGACCGGTGTATTTTGTACGGAGAACCGCGGCTCCGGGGCGCCGACAAAGCAGCCCCGCGGGGCAAAGCAGCGGCCCAGGCCGGCACAGCCGCGCTGGCCGAAACAGCCGCACTGGCGACCGTGGAGCTCCTCCGCCAGGGAGTTTCCTAGTCTGTGGGCAACAAAAACGCGGCGTCCACTCACCCTCTGCGCTTTCACTGGGAGCTGCAATCCTGAGCTGTTCCTAAACGGCCGTCTTGGATAGTCCCCAAGTATGCCAACTTCCTAAAAGTTTTTGGTATCTCTCATTTGTGACTAAGATAAAAAAAATATGATAAATAAATTTACATGTGATCATTAGATCAGTGCATTAATATATTAATATATGGTTATAAATATTTTAGAACATATTGATAGTTTAATACTATATATTTATATAAAATGAAAAATATTTGAATAAGATGAAAAACATATATAAAGTTAAGTGGCTAAAGAGCTGTTTAGTGGATTAACCTCAACAAGAGGAAGTGGAATGGTAGAGTGTAGGATTTAAGGGAACCATCAAATTTGAGCTAATTAGAAGTACAACCGCACTGTCCCCAGAGTAACTGAAGAGAATCCATGGGGCTGGAGGCTGAGAATCACCATTTTTAACAATTCTCCAAGTGATGCTTAAGCACATCCACAAGTCTGTATGTTTAGACCTGATTTCTCCCGAGTTCTAGCCTTGTATACACAACGCTTGTCAACATCTCTATGGACACCTAATAAGAACTTTAACTAGGCCGGGAGCGGTGGCTCACGTCTGTGATCCAAGCACTTTGATTGGCCGAGGCGGGCAGATCATGAGGTCAAGAGATTGAGACCATCTTGGCCAACATGGTGAAACCCCATCTCTATTAAAAATACAAAAAATTAGCTGGGCATGGTGGTGCACGCCTGTAGCCCCAGCTACTCAGGAGGCTGAGGTAGGAGACCTGCTTGAACCCAGGAGGCGGAGGTTACAGTAAGCCAAGATCGCGCCACTGCACTCCAGCCTGGCACCAGCCCAGAGAGACAGGCTCTGTCTCAAAAAAAAAAAAAAAAGAATCTTTAACGACCCCAGTGGAATTTTTTATCCCCTCAAAACCTCCTCTTCCTTCAGTAAGTGGCCTCACCATTCATCCAGATGCTTGACCTAAACCTAGGAGTTACTCCTCTTTCCCTCAAATCCTATATTGGCTTTGTCTATTAAGGATATCATGATTCTGCCACTTCTCACCATTGCCACTGCCACCAATCCTAGCCTAAGTCAGCACTGTCTCTTCTCTGGGCTACTGCGATGGCATTCATTGGTCTCCCTGCTTCTACTTTTGGCCCTTGTTCCTTCTTAAGGCAATCTGATTTTCGATACCCTTGAATACTGTCTTTCTGTGAAGACAATTGATCCCAATTTCTTACCTTGGCTTACAAGAGCTTCATCTGGTTCCCAGCTATCTCAGCTCACTCTCTCATTCCAATGTGCTAGCTACCCTGACTTTCTTTTTGTTTTTTTAAGAGCACCAAACTTGTTTCTGTCTCAGGGTCTTTGCACTTGCTAAACTACCTTGTACTAGACATGACAGCCTCTGTTTCATCATTCAGGCTTCCCCTGAGGATCGCTTCCTTAGAGAAGCCTTTCTCAATGACCCAATTCACTCTCTACCTCATTACTTGGTTTCATTTTACTACTTAAAATTCTTATGTATCTGTTTATTTTCAGGTCCATTGTCTGACTCCTTGACAGAATATAAACTCCATGTAAACAGGAAATCTGTGCCTAGAATATTGCTTAGCATATCATAGGTACTCAACAAATATTTTTGAATGGAAGAACCACTAGTATAACAGAAGGAAGTTGGACTTCGCAATCAGACTCGGTTTGAAATCTTTATGCCATCTTGGCTCACACTTCCAGCCCAGTACCCCTGCACTTTATATAACAACCTGACCCTTCTGAGGTTTCTGATACCCTTTTTCCATCCTGATTTTCATGTAGTTCATTTGCTGAAGACTTTATCTGCCTCCTTATCTTCTTCCTATCTCCAAGGACTGGCATGGCACTGGGGGACTTCATTGTCCACATAGTTGAAACAGCCAGCATCATAGCACAATAGTTCTCAACAGTGGCTGCCTACTAGACTCATCAGGGAAGCTTTCAAACAATACCAGGTTTGAGGTACCTAGAATGAGGTTCCTAGAATAGTCAAACTCATAGAGAGGTCCCTAGAATAGTCAAACTCAGAAAGTAGAATGATGGTTCCAGGAGCCTGGGGGGGAATGAGAAATCATTGTTTAATGGGTATGGAGTTCCAGTTGGGGAAGACAAAAAGTTCTGGAGATAGCTGATGGTGATAGCTGCACAGTAATGTGAATGGCCTTAAGGCCACAGACCTGTGCATTCAAAAATGGTTAAAATGGAATATCTTATGTTACACATCTTTTACAACTAAAAAAATAACAAACAAAATATATCTCATTGCCCAGACCCATGGGCCTTGCTAGGGATAGGACTTTGGTGTCAGTATTTTTTAAAAACTCCCCAGGAGAGGATGAGGGCACATCCACTGCCCTCTCCACTTGTTCCCTACCTTCACGACTCAAATGGCCTGCACCTGTCCTCCATTTCAGTCACTTGCTTCCATAGCTGCACCAGGAGTCATCTCTCAGGGGCATTTAAATTCAGCTTTGTTCTGTGATATGATTTGGCTCTGTGTTCCCACTCAAACCTCATCTTACAGCTCCCACAATTCCCATGTGTTGTGGGAAGGACGCAGTGAGAGATAATTGAATCATGGGGGTGGGTCTTTCCTGTGCTGTTCTCGTCATAGTGAATAAGTCTCGTGACATCTGAAGACTTTAAAAACGGCAGTTTGCCTGCACAATCTCTCTTTGCCTGCCACCGTCTATGTAAGATGTGACTTGCTCCTCTTCAGCTTCTGCCATGATTGCGAGGCTTCTCTAGCCACATGGAACTGTGAGTTCTCCATTAAATCTCTTTCCTTTGTAAATTGTCCAATCTCAGGTATGTCTTTATCAGCAGCGTGAAAATGAACGAATACATCCTGTAACTGTACTTTCTCTCCTTTCAGCTCCTCTTGTACCCTCACAGTCCTAGTTCCTCCATTCTCCCGCTATTGAATGTTTCTCCACATCCTCACCAACACTTTTGTTTTCTGTTTTGTTTTTATAGTAGCCACCCAGTGGGTGTGAATCTACATTGTTTTTAAACTCTCATCGGTGTGGAAGAAAATGAATCTGTGGTAAGCCTCTGTGAAGTTGTACTGCTTTCTCAAGATAGGCTTGGGGTCCAGTTGTAGGAGCAAGGAGGTTACCTTAGTTTGTGGGACCGTTGGCTCAATCAGTGAATAATGTGGGATCATTAAGACGCAGTAATTCTGGAAAGGACTAAAATAGGTATTTCTCATAGAAACTGCTAAATAAAGGATTCACTCATTTTGTAATGAGGCAGGGTAGAAACACACTGTTGTTCCATTTATGCATTATCTGTGTCTGATGCTACATGAATTTAGGTTAAGTTTACTCCAGGATCTATAAAATAGCATAATTGACTCTACTGATGGATCACTCTCCTAAGAGAGCTCAGCTTTTCACAGCCTTCTTTTTTGCTGTCTTCAAGAACTTTTTACCAATAACCCCCCTTGGCTGTTGTTCAAGAGAAGTGCTAGAGTTGGGTGGAACCAATGAGCATGGGTAGAACTCCTAATGCACAGACAAGACCAGAGCTGGCTTCTTCCAGAGAACCTTGTGGTCTTGCTCCCTATCCTCCAGAGGCTGCTGTTCTTCCCAGCATGTGACATGGCCTCGGTGTGTGGTAGGTCTCATAAACATCACCTAGGGACCGTGGGCTACATCTGGTATAGCATCCAAATCAGAGAAGAGTCACTGCAACCTCTCTGTGCTTGTCATATTTCACATGGCTATTGAGTCTATGCTGAAAAGACTGTTTCAGTGGGAATTTACAAAAGGAAATGTTCCCCAAAGGGACAAATAGAAGGTCAGAGTCTGGAAATCTAGAGCATTGAAGGACAAATGATACTTTGTTTGAGAGGACAAGGTTGGTGGGATAGGGAAGAAGGAAATGAGCTGTAAGAAAGGCAGTAAGCCCTTTAGGGGACCATGATATATAAGAAAACATGATTATGACATGATGCTTCAGAAAGCAGCATTGGAACAAATGACTGAAAGTTACAGGGAAACAGTTTGACTTTGTAAGGGAGATCCTTCTGGAGCTGAAAGCCAGAAGATGAGCTGCTTCAAGAGCTTTCTGCCCCTGGAACTATCGAAGATAAGACTAACTGACCAGCAGGCTGTAATAGTCCATTTTGCACTGCTATAAAGGAATATTTCAGGATGGATAATGTATAAAGGAAAGAGGTTTATTTGGCTTAGTTCCATGGACTATACCAGCACAGGGCCAGCACACTCTTCCTGTGAGGCCTCGGGAAGCCTCCACTGATGATGGAAGGCAAAGGGGGAGCAGGTGCATCACATGGCCAAAGAGGGAGCAAGAGAGATGCCAAGCTCTTTTAAACAACAGCTCTCACATGAACCAACAGACTGAGAACCTGCTGATTGCCATGGGAGGGCACCAAGCCATTTGTGAGGGATTTACCCCCACGAACCAGTCACTTCCCACTAGGCCTACCTCCAACATAGAAGGTCACATTTTAACACGACATTTGAAAATTATATCAAGAGCTTAACATTTCTAAGACCAGCAAAATTATGACAATCATAATCTAGTTCATGTTGAGGGGGACATGATTAAACAGTGGGATCCTTCTGCTGCTGAGGAAACCACTGTGTTCAATGATATTGCACCCAGCTTCTTGGTATCTAATGAAGGGAACACGTGAAGATTTCCACATAATGTTTCTACATAATGGAGAGAACGCATTTTCATCTTCTATTGCAAGCAAGATGTGACTTTTCTCACAAAAGATCAAAGCATACAGTTTATTGACAAAGCAGACAGAGAAAGTTAAAGCTAGAGCCAGAAATGGCTGGCCTATAGGGAAGAACCAGGTGTAGAAAATACAGCCTCAGTCCTAGATTAGAAGCAGGCAAAATGGAGAGCCTGGTGGCTCCATGCTAGAACATTCCATGGAAATCATCTGAAATGGACTTGATACCTAAAGTTAGTGCTTCACCAGAGTGCACGGATTTAGGTGAAGACTTAGTAACAGGGCCCTCCCTGAAGCAAGACGTGAACATCCCTTTGTAGAGGGAATAGGGTGGGAGCCCTGTTAATGCAGAGGAGGACAAGTAAAATATAGTCTCCCTGGAATCCTGCAGAGCTCTATTTGAGGACACACTGCAAAACCTCTTTATACCTGTGGCTGAAACATTAACACCAAAACTTTTATTAAACAAAAGTACAGAGTTTGTTTTAGGATTTTGGGGAAAGGCGGTAGGACTTACGGTAGTTTCTAATACTAGTTTTAATTTTCCTATAAAGCAGAATTTGAATTCAGTTTAGTAATCCTCTGTTTTGCCTGTTATCAATTCTGATATTTACTAGACCTAGTTCAAGCAGAGAGCTGTGCTACCTACTTTTTTCCTCCTTTCTGGACAAGGTTTGCTCTGAAACATTTGAGTGCTTTGTTAAGGGATGATATCGCAGAGGGAGCGGGGCTGTAACTAATTACCTAAGGTCTGTTTAGATGAGCAGCAACACTTCTATTTTTCTCACCCCTTCCTACGTGCCAAAAATCACTAATGAAGCTGTAAAAAGAGATATGACATGCCAATGACTCCTTTTTCAATGGTACATGGAAAGAGAAAAACAAAACCCTTTGTTGTTGTGAGCTCTTACTGGATGTTTTGTCACTGCTGATTGTTAATTTCTGTCAGATAGCAGTTTGGGTGATTAATTGACCTTTCTTAGCAAAAACAATAAAGGTCACTTAACTAATACATCAGAAAGCAGAGAGCATGTTTTGTTTCACTCTGTTTCTAACATGGGGTGATTCTCCACTTTGCCAGGGCCCCCGTTTCTGACCACAGCTACTTGGGAAATCATACTCCAAATATTTCTTTCACTTCAACATGAGTCCTCATTAGAAGGCTTCAACTCTATTTGCAAATAGTGTTTTTGGAGTCATTAAGATAGATTCTTTTACTCTGAAGGTGTGTTGCTTATTAAGTGAAAAACAGTCAAGGACCAAGGTGCCAGCAGGAGACTTCATTCATGCTTCCTTTCTAAATCCATTCTGGGCAGCAGTCACTGCTACTTTAGCTTGGGCATGGTGGAGCCCAGTTATGTCAGATACTGAACCTATTTTTCTGGTGCTGCTAGTATCTCATGTTATATCTACAGCTGTGGAGCATTTTCTATATACAAAATGCTTTAAGATGAAAAATGAATGATTTGACCCTTCAGGAACTCACCATGTACCTATGAAGACAGCTATATATGCAGGGTTTATTTGGTTTGTCCAGGATCCTGGCCTAAGCAACTCATGCTCTACCTTGCTTCCTTTAAAGCAGGGAACTTTCAATACAGAGCTCCTGCCCCAGCCTTTCTCTTGAGCAATCATGGCTCATGGATCTGACTGCCTCCTGACTGTCCTGTGGGCACCTCCAATGAAGCATACCTAACAGAACTCACCGTGTTCCCTTCAAATCCACGCTTTTCTTTTCAGAGACAGGTTCTCCCTCTGTTGCCCAGGCTGGTGTGCAGTGGCAGCACAATCACAGCTCACTGAAGCCTCCAACTTCAGGGCTCAAGCCATTCCTCCACCTCAGCCTCCTGAGTAGCCATGACTACAGGTGTGTGCCGCAACGCCCGGCTAATTTTTTTATTTTTTATTTTTATATTGTAGAGATGAAGTCTTATTATGTTGCCCGGGCTCCTCTTGAACTCCTACGTTCAAATTATCCTCCTATCTCAGCCTCCCAAAGTTCTGGGGTTCCAGGTGTTAGCCACCGTGCCTGGCTCAAACCCACTCTCTTCAATTAAATTTCTTACCTCAACAAATGGTGCATCGTGTCACCTAGAGTCACCGGCATCTGAGAACGCCCTCTGCTTCAGTACACAATTGGACTTATCCTTGGCCCTGTCAATTCTACTTCTCAACAACTATCCTTACTTCTCCATCCCCACATTGCTGCCTTATTTCATTCCCTTCTCCATCATTTCTTCCCTAGGCTTTTGCAACAGTCTCCTAACCAAATTCTTATTCTCTGACTCTTCCAATCCACTCTTCACCTTGCCTATAAGACTAATCTCTCTAAAGGGAAAATCTGATTCAGCTACTCTGTGGCTCTTTAAAATCCTTCAGTGATTGTGGATAAAGCATTCCTTTGTGGATAAAGCATTCCTTTGTGGGGTATAAGAATTCCAACAAATCTGGCCGGTGCCTGCCACTAGTGTGTGATTTGCTGCATTTCTGTGTTCTGCCTTTGTGCCTGGCCCTCAGGGTCCTAACCCCCTTGTCCTCTCTTACCTCCTCCCTCTCCCATCTGTACTCCCCTTCTGGATTCCTCTCTCATTGAAGATTCGCTTACCTTTGGTTTCCCCAATGAGTGTTTTCTGTTCCTGGGTAGATTTTGCTTCTTCCTGTGCCCTGGCTCCACCCTGGACTCACTTCTAGCATAATACCCTAACATCACATGAATCTTACCTGCCTTATTGTCTGTCTTATTGTCTGTAAAGTCCATTTTGGCCAGCTTTTACTCCAGGTTATCCCCAACACTCAGCACGGTACCTGCACCTATGAATTCAATTAATTACTACAGAGAAAATGAATGCATTAATAACATCTCATGGTAGCCAATCTTAAGGCAATTCTTAAATAGTACATTTTTTCTTTTTGCCTTCTCCCTTATTGCTTCCAAGCATGGATATTTTATATTTTTTTGCTGGTTACATATAATTTCTCAACTCCCTGCCCCCCCCATGCTGTGATAAAGCTGACAAATATAAGGAATAAACCCAACTCTATAAAAATTTGGAACTCTATAAAGAATTAGAATGTTTTATTTAAAAAGATACTTATGGATATAGTTTCTTAGCTCAAAAATATTATGGACTGAATGTTTGTGGTCTCCACTCCCCACTAATATGTTGAGGTCCTAATCCACAATATGATGGCATATGGAGACACTTTTTGAATGTAATTAGGATTAGAGGAGTTCCTAAGGGGGCCCTCATAATGGAATTAGTGTCCTTATCAAAAAAAAAAAAAAAAAAAAAGACACCAGCGAGCTCACTTTCTCTTTCCATGCACACACAAAGAAAAGGTCATATGAGCACAAGGCAAGATGGTGGCCACCTACAAATCAAGAGGCCTTGGAATGAAATTTACCTTGTCAGAATCTTCATCTTGGACTTAGCCTCCAGAGCTATGGGAAGTAAATTTCTGTTGTTTAATTAAGCCATCCAGCCTATGGGATTTTGTTATGGCAACCCAACAGACTGTGATAAAAGGAGATATTTTCATAATGGAATTGCATATATTAGGTTAGAGTGATAGAGAAACATTTTGCAGTAGCTCATTTCTCTGTTCCCTTCCTCATATCACACCATCTAGGGAGTCACCTTGGATTACTACAAAAATCTGATGTTATCTGATACAATATCTACCAGAATTACTAAATCTGGCTCAGTCCAAGAAAAAAAATCAGTTCATTATAATTCTGAACATATTTCTGAGATGGATATTTTTGCCAAATTATAGTTTGAGACATGCTTTAGGAAATGCTGCTCAGCTCTTTCTACTTTTTCTTCAGCTGCAGGGATGACAGTAACTTTATTTGTCCTCTGCATTGACCACCCCACCCTTCTCCTGCCAACAAAACTGCTTGGTAACAGGTGATGGGCAGAGAGTGGTGCCGGGGCAGTGATCTGAGATGTCCTTCTGTGCCTCAGTGTGAGCCAAGATGGTATTCCAGAGCCAGCCAGAGGCCACAGGGATTAACTCGGCTTCCTTGGGGCACTGATGAAGAAGCAGTCAGTGCTGAATAATGATCATATTTTCAAGTTCTAGCTTGAAAGGTCAAATGTCTATGTTATTTTAGTGTCAGAGACATTCATTCCTTTTATCATATTTGACCTTCCTTAGACTTGGAAAAGAATTCATCTCTCTGTAGTGTGTTTGTTGACCGTAGTTTGTTCCATGGTTTTAGTATTGCTAGGTAATGAGTACACAAATGCTGGCAATGCATTGCACACAAACACATATACTTGTGTTTAAATAGGTGTTTACAATTTATTTTTAAAGTAAACCTCTAAGCTAAAAATCATCAGGAATTATGTACCATAGCTCTATCAAGTATCACTGCAAGTAATTCATTTTCACCTCTAGTTCTTTTAAACCAGTGCTAATCAAGCTATCTCTGGTAAAGAACCACAAAAAAATTCCCCCAATACTTTGTAGATACATGCTTTTGTAAAATCTAATAAAAATGAATTGTTAGAAAAATGAAAAAAAGACAAACTACAAACACCAACTTTTTATTCTTAGGCCTAGTTGTCAAGTTGCTATAACAATTTTTTTATTCTTGCTCTCTATTTCTGTTCTTACCTGTCTTTGACCTGTAACACATGGGTAAATGGCCACATGTTGAGTAGGGTAGACCAATTATTGGGTAAACAAACACGCCCTCGCTTTGGCCCTACTTTGGGGGTCATTATCTAAGGATCGCCTGGAAGGTTCCAGTCTATCAAAATGTGGCAGCTTTCCTCTGACTTCATAATCTCTGGGATCCCTCTTCCCATAGGAGGGCAGTACCTTGAGGCATTGCTTCAGATAAATTGACTTTCAATTGCCCTTCATGCCAGATGCTGATTTAACCAGAAAAGCAAGCTTGTAATGTCTTATGAGCAGTGCCATAAGGAATATGTGACATCTATGGTGTAATGTTGGGTAACTTTTCCTCCAAAAGATCTCTTTTGTTTATTGGAGGCTTTTCAGAATTAAGCCAAAACATACAGAAAGGGTAAAAACAGCAAGAGTTAGTAGCTAAAGATTATGAGGAGGACTTGCTGGGAGACAGGGATACCAGGAGCACAGAAGTCAGAGAGAAAAGAGGGCAAGAAAGGTCTCCGAGGAACACTTTTGTCTGGGGTTGGTTTTATTAATAAAGATTTTAAAGCCGCTTCTTAAGAGTTCACCTCAGTGGTATGGAAGAGACAAAGCCCAAGAACCAGGCCCTCACCCATTGCCCCAAAAGAAACACAGGGTTTAACATGACAGATGTCATCTCCTGATTATGGAAAATAAGATATATATTAGTGTAATTTCTTTGAAATAAAAACAAAGTTATTTATAAGAATCATAGTATTGTTTGGTGTCCATCATTTAGTTGAGAAAGTATGCATCAGTACTCTTGCTTTCCATAACAGCCCATTTTCTTCTTAGGAATTCAAAACATTTTCACTCATCACAGTTTATCCTCATATTGTTGAGACATTATTACTTATTGGCATGTTCAGTCAGCAATTCTTTATAGAAGCTTTCTGTCTAGTGGTTAGTAATCTATAACTTGAGTGAGTAGGAGCTGTAACAATGTCTTCTAGATTTGTGAGAATGTACTTCAAGAAAGAAATGTTTTATATATTTTTGAGACCTAAAAACCATTATGAGCCTTAGCATGTATTCTAAAGTCAAAACAATGAGAGAAACTGTGCTCTTTCCTTATGTTAGAAGTTATTTGTTAATTGCATTATAAGGAAGCTCTCACAAGTAAATTGATAGGTAAAAACTTTTGAGCGTTTCTGAAGCAGTTTGCCAAATCTGTGTTCATGATTTCCTTGCATCTGTTATTGATGGAGATTCTAGCAGTGTAAGGTCTGTCAGAATTAATGAATTAGCTAAAACTTGTTTTCTCATTTAAGAATTCAGATTCTGTATATGTATAAACTTGACCCGATTCAGTACTTTTCAGCTGAGTTCTGAGACCCTCATCTCAATGAAATGCTGCATGGATTGGGTTCTCACCTCAAATTAGAAAGCTGAGAGCATTTATATTTAATGTGGGATCTCTCAATGAAGAGTTTAAATGAAGTTGAAATAAATGAGCAGCCTTTTCCATTCAATACACACTGCTTTGTTTACCATACACAACAGATGTTCAAAACATATGTATTTATAATCTTGGAGTGAACATTTTTATTCTTTGACTTTCTAAGTCTAAATCCCATTTTTGTATTTGAGAAATCCTCCACTGTAGGAATGAAGGTAGAAAGCCGGGCCTACCTCCCACTGAGATGCTGAAAATGCTGGATACTCTTTTTCAATGTCCCTAAGGTTTAGCCAATGAGATATTCTTGCCAGAGATTTTGCATTTGGAGGTAGTGGTGCAAGGAAGTAGGAGTAGTAGAGAAATCCTTGTAAGGCATGTGGTGGCAATTGCTGGGGAAGTGAGGTATTCAATGGTTGTGAGGTATCTTCACTAGGCTGGCTCTATGTGCCATTTTGGTTCTGAGCCTGGCTGTTACTGAACCCTCATCTTTCCTGCCTGGTTTCCACATGTGGTTTTCTAGTCATCTTGTGAGATGCCCAATGCATATCTTTCTGCTTAATCTCTTGAAGTTGGACTCAGGTACTTGCAGTTAATAAGCCTGACTAGGTATACTTTTAAATACTGAAATTATGGCAATGCCATCATTGATATAACATGTATTTTTCTAATTCAAAGTCCAACTGATGGTACAATTGTCTTTAGAGCATTTTGTTGAGGATTTATGGCAGCTCCTGACACTTAGTTGTGGCCATTTTAAGGTTGAGCTAGGTGGATCCTGCCCAGTGTTGGACAGAGCAGGCAGTCTGTATCATTCTGGGATGCTAACACAGCTCATGGCTGGGACCACCCTGAAATGTTGCTGTCCAGGGCATCCAATAGCCCATTCAATGGCTTTGAGAAATAGAAACAGACTTCTCTTCTTCCAGATGAGCATAGCATTGTGCCTGGGTCACTCATGGTAAAAGGGACCTGGTGCTAGATTTTTGTCCCACTTGCCCTCTCAGTGGGGACCTTGTGCAGGGTGTAATCTGCCAAGCCACATGTGGTAACCACGCTGCCCTCCACAGTCAAGTCCCCAGTAACTCCTGAAAAGAGACACAGATGTTGACTACTTCCTAATCTCAGACCTCAGGAAGCTTACAATCTAGTTTGAAAGGCCAGCTATAAACATATAGAAAGACTAAGCTAGATTGAAATACTGTAATAGCAATTTAAGACAAGAAAGAAGGGGGCTGTATTAGTCAGGATTCTCCAGAAAACTGGATCTTGCAATTATGAACACTGTAATTCCCAAGATGTGTACAGTGAGTCAGCAAGCTGGACCCAGGAGAGTGAATGGTTTAGCTTCAGTCTGAGTCTAAGGACCTGAGCCATCCTATCACTCCATTCATTTCTTCAGCCAATGTTTAGTAAGTTCTACTGTGTGCTAGGTATTATATAAAATGCCCTAGACTTAATACAAACGCTTCTTCTTCCAAACATAAATATAATTATTTTGTGTGCAATTCTTTTTAGAATAGTGGCAGATGAACTATTTTATCTTATGTTTTGTTCTTTAACTTTTTAATTTTGTATATGTTTTATGTTCTTTTCATTTCTCCAACTGGGTTATACCATCCGAGACCATGTTTCTAGTATCATGGTAACCCTCATGAGTACTTTCAAAATAAGCATGTGATGTTTGCTGCTTAGACTTAAAGCCTTAGCTAGTAATAATGTCATAAAAGGACAACTTTTCCCTTGTCACAGTGGCAATTATACAGATTTGGAATCGAGATGTCTTTCTAGTTGAGGAAGGACTGCTTGAGCAATATCTTCTCCTAAAAACATAAACAAATTGCTCAGGTGGTCATAAAGTTAGATGCTAATTTAAATGCAACATCAAGAATGTGAAATAAGTGAAAGGGAGGGGCTGGCAGTGCAAATCCCAGCAAATAAAATCTAACTGACATTCACTCTGCAGTCCCTTTAAGAAGCAGCAGTTCTTAATTGTAATAAATATATAAATTGGTTTCTAAAGGGACTCAAGTGCCTAGTAAAAGCTCAAGTATTGAACAGAATGAAGAAAAGAAAGCATGTTATCCTTATTTTTTATGTATAAGCAAACCACAAAGTTATTTGACATCTTTACAATTTTACTTAGAGGTCACCAATGATAACTCATTTCCTAATGCTGCACACACCTAAGTAGAAGCAGATTCCTGTGCAAGAGTAGCATTAACAGTATTAGTAATAAAGCCAAGCATCAATTTTTTTTATTTCCAGCCTGATCACTAAATTTTTAGCTGAAACTGCATGTGATACATTGCAGGTGTCCTTATATATCAATAAAATTGACTAGAACAAATAGAATCAAACCCACTATTACAGTAAAATTGGTAGCACTAATATGTGTTAATGATAGTTGGGCCGTCTAATTTGGGGAAATAGTAACAATTAGAATGCAAGCCTGGGCAACATAGCAAGACTCTGTCTCTAAAACAACAATAACAAAAAATTAGCTAAACCTGGGGTCACACACCTGTAATCTCAGTACTTGGGGCACTAAGGTGAGAAGATATCTTGAGCTGACAGGTAGAGGCTGCAGTGGGTGCAATCATGGTTCATGTTTTGAACAGAATGAAGAAAAGAAAGCATGTTACCCAATGTATAGTCTTTATCCCTCACCCTGCTCCCACCCTTTTCTCCAAGCTCCCAAAGTCCATTGTATCACTCTTACGCCTTTGCATCCTCATAGCTTAGCTCCCACTTATGAGTGAGAACATACAATGTTTGGTTTTCAATTTCTGAGTTACTTCACTTTTTTTCTAGAGTCTTCCTCAGAAATTGAAAACCAAACATTGGGTACAGTGTACACTGCTCTGGTGGTGGGTGCACCAAAATCTCAGAAATCACCACTAAATAATTTATTCATGTAACCAAACACCACCTGTTTTCCAAAAACCTGTGGAAAAAAAAAAAAAAAAAAAAAAAAAAAAAAAAAAAAAAAAACCCAACCCAAACACCAAAACAACCAACCAACCAACCAAACAGACAAACAAAACAATTAGAATTCAGGCTTTCGTGCTTCTGTTGGACTTATTGGTGAACAACTTCACTTATGTTTTTGGCTACTTTTTATTAGCCAAAGCAAGCCGTGTGGCTGCTTTGGAGGCCAGTAGTGATTGAGATACATAATTCTCCCATGAGGAAGAGCTTCACAAGTTGCATGGCCAACCCTAACATTTGTGGGCTGGGGATGGATAGTCCTTTTACCAAGAGGGGCAGGACATGTTTTAAATAGCATAAAATCTACCATAAATCATGATTCCATTTTTCCCATCAACCCCTCATATGCACTTCAGAAAAGACTTTTCTTAATACTGAAAATCCTTCATTGCTTTTACTGTTGGTCTAATACCTAGTTTTAAGCTCATCTTCATCCTCTGAGCACATTTTACTTTACATGTATTTCTTGGTCTGTTAAGCTTTGTGACAATAGGGATTGTGTCTGTTTTTGTTCTCCACCAGATCTCCAACACCTAGCACAGTGCCTAGTAACTTAGAAGGCACTCACTAAATATTTATTGAAGGCATAAAATGCTTCTTTCAGATCATCACCTGATCAGTGAAGGTCAAAGTAGAAATATTACCACGCTTATTGTAGATGTTCTACATTTTTTAATATAGCTTTGAGTTATGTGTCTGTGACCACAGGACCCTATGAATTGTTTCTCTATTGTTGCCTGAAAAATGTCTGTAGATATTGCTCTTAAACTTGTTTTCTCTCATGTATTATTGTACACTTGGCTTTTTGAACCTATATGCAGACCTTGACACCTCATTGTAACATCCCATTTCATTCAGTCCATTACTCCAGCTTGTCAGTATTTTCTTCAATCCCAGTTTAGTTACTTAGTGGATTTAGTGTCTATCTCATATAAAGTATATGCAATCATATGCAAAATCGGTGGATTTATTTGCCTTCCATGGCTTTGTTCCAGCCACTGATAAAGGTGAGGCAGGAAACATCTAAGAAATGCTTTGTGTCACACCATCTGAAATGTTTTTTCAGCTTGCCATTGATCTGTTATTGGAAACTGAGTGTTCACGGGATTGCCCAGACAAGCAACACTGCATGATCCCCTGGTGCCATGGGAGCCTGAGTCCAGGCTCTGTTAGGTACTAACATGTTACTTACCACATCTTTGAGCCCTGTCTTTCTCTGTGTAAAATGCAGGATTGGAAAGGGAGATAAAGTTCGGATTCATTACATGCAGCATGTAAGTAGTAAGTAAAATGCTTAGCTGTGTGTCTGGTACCTGATAGGTGCTAGAAACATGTTTCCTTCCTTTTCTGCTACCTCAAGTGTCCTGTTTGCAGCTCCTCTTAGATCTTTTTTTATTGGGTTCAGAATTAGAAGACAAATTTTCTAAGTCCCTTGATTCAAGTTCAGTCCACATACCCAGAATGCTCATTCAGGATGTTGAAACATAAATATAACCCTCACTCTCTGAGGTAGCAGCCAGGAACCTTGAAAAGATCTCCAAACTCAGAGATATGAAAGCATATGTACTACAGAATCCCAGGAATATCTCTGGAAACAGCCTTGAATATTTACCTAGGAAACCAACTTATAATTTCCCTAGATAAATAGAATTAACTAATTCTAATGACACTCTTGGGCCACACTTGTTTTTTGTTTTGTTTTTTAAAGCAGATTTTTCTACCTAATTGTATTTTTGCTTAGGCACATCCAGATCAGTTTGAGCTGGGTAACAGAAACACAAGAGGAATTTGTCTTTGAAAATCCGCAATGTGGAAAATTTACTTGCAGCTAATAAAGAGGAGCTTAAGTGAGAAAAAAAATGCTTTGGGGATTTCTGATATTTCCCTCTTCTTCTTTTGATCTTCAGTGTCAAGTTCATGTTAACCTGGACTTGTGGTACACTTTTACTAATGAAATAACTACATATGTGCTCAGGACTGACCTGGAGTGTTAAATTTATGGTCTAACTATTATTCTTTACGTGAGCTGGGTATGGAATAATGCCTATTTTAGTGAATCAAGGACATTAGCACTTTGCTTCATTTTAAATACAATCATCCCACTGTATCAGTGGCTTCCACATCTGTGGTTTCAAGTAAGCTGTTTAAAAATATTCAGAAAAAAGTCTGTAGTGAACATGTACCATACGAGAATATATACTTAGGTTATGTGCAAATTCTACACCATTTCATTTCAGGGACTTGTGCATTCTCTGATTTTGGTATCTGAGGGGAGTCCTGGACACTGAGAGATTACTGTACTGTTTTATTTGTGGCAGGTTAGTCATAGCTTAGTTAAGGTCCTTGTTTTGACTGGGTTCAAAGCCCACAGCTCTAGCCAAGGACTCAGACCTACTCCGAGTCCCAGTGATAAAGGCTTTTTAAACTGGTTTGGTGGTAATGGTTGCATCACAGTGTGAATTGTGCTTAATGCCACTGAAATGAACATATAAAAAGAATTAAAATAATAACTTTATGTTATATATATTTTACATAATAAAAATATTCTAAAAATGCAATATGTGATCCTCCATTGAATCTTGAACCAAGAAAAAAAAAGTTATAAAGAACATTTTTAGGATAGTTGATAAAACTTGAATATGATCTATAGATTAAATAATAGTAATGAATCAATATTAACATTTAGTGATTTTGACAGTTGCAATAAACAAGCAAAAGCACTTTGGCAGAAAGGCAAGACAAAAGCTGAAATATTTCTAGCTGAAAGGAAAGTACAGGAAGTAAGAGGCTGGGCCTTCACCCAGCATGAAGGCTGAAGTTGGCAGAGTCATGTGGATGAGAAGGAAAGCAGAAGGGGACCCGTCCCTGGAAAACCTGAGTTAAGGGTGTGTGGGAGGGAGGTGAACCCACCTGGCCCAACACGTGTCAATTCCAGCTGCTGTTTATCAACCATGTGCTATCAATGTTCTTTGTGCCCAGTTTTAGTGAATACCAAATTTTTATTTTCTACATTTTGCAGTTACTATCTGCATCAATGCTGGATTACTTTGTGAACATTACCCTCCCTCTTATGTGTAGAAAATAGTATGAAGAGCTGTAGATTGCTTCAGAAAAGTCTAAGCCAGGTTACAGTTGTTTAAAAACTCTCTATTTTACGATATCATATGGTAGTTAAATTTCATGAATTTAGACTCCACTAACTCAAAATTTATAAATTTGGAGGCAGAGAGATTCCTGATTTTATATTTTAAAAAAAGAAAAAGTATCTAAGTAGCAGATTAATAATGGAAGTGGGTTTGCAGACCAACCTCATTAGGAAGGCATGCTGTTCCCTGTACTTGAGAAGCAAAAATTTACTCATGAAGTTATTAGTATGCTAATTAAAAAACATTATTATCTATTCATTAAAATAAGTCTGCAAGCATTCTGAGTTCCAGTCATTTGTAAGCCTCTGTCCTTTACTGGGTGTAATAGTTTTTTTTTTATTTCATAGGGTATTTCTTTTTAAATAGTCTATGATTCATACTAAGCTATCCTTCATTTGTCTAAATCATGAAGTATTTTATCTTACACTGAAATGTTTAGTGAGTGGTTTATGAACAGACTATTTTCAAAGAGTTCTAGAATGCAGCATTTCTTTTTTAATGGAATAAATTCATTTGATATAGAGATTAATCCAGATAATTTAGGAGATCATATTAAGGAAAAGGCAGCAAAACTGAGAAAGGTAAAACAGGATGGGAAGGAAGTAATCCATGTGGAGGTGATGAAGCAAACCTGCTAGGGAGTTAGTGAAAACCATAGATTATATGTGTTTTGGTAATTTAAAAATGTACCAGCGAAAAGGAAACAAACTACCAGGCAAAAATGAGAACAGTGTCTCTAATAGTACTGTCAGTCAGAGTGATAATTTTAGGAGAAAGAATTTAGTCACATACCTGGCTGTTCCCTGAGATATCACATTGCAGACTCCATTTTCATTCTGAGTAATGGAGCACAGGCGAGGGTTTTGGATGGTGGCGAGGGATGGAGAGGATTACATAAAGTGGTGTTATTGCAAAACTCAGTGCAGAGGAGATGTGTTCCAGTTGCCCGGCTCCCATCCTGGAGGCCAGAAAAAGCTAAAATACTTCATACCCAAATGGTTAAGTCAATGCAAATGTTGGATAGACTGAGAGATGTCAAAGATCTCTCTTCCTCACTGAGTGAATAGTAAACCACATGTGATAAAATCAGGACCAGATAGTTCTGAAATGAGTGTCTCCACTTCTCAGGAATGTGTGTGTGTGTGTGTGTGTGTGTGTGTGTATTTGACCTTTTAACAACATGAGGGTTAAGGATGTTGACCCCTGCTAAGGTTTGGCTATGTGTCCCCACCCAAATCTCATCTTGAATTGTAATCCCCATGTGTCAGGGGACGGACCTGGTGGGAGGTGATTGGATCATGGGGGCAGTTTTCCCCATGCTGTTCTCATGATAGTGAGTGAGTTCTCACGAAAGCTGATGGTTTGCAAGTGTGACACTTCTTTGCGCTTGTGCTCTCTCTCTCCCCCTTCTCTCTCTCTCTCTCTCTCTCTCTCTCTCTCTCTCTCCTGCTGCCTTGTGAAGAAGGTACTTGCTTCTCCTTCGCCTTCCACCATGATCGTAATTTTCCTGAGGCCCCCCAGCCATGCGGAACTGTGAGTCAATTAAACCGTTTTTCCTTTGTAAATTACCCAATCTTAGGTAGTTCTTAATAGCAGTGTGAAAACTGACTAATACAAACTCCTGTGCAGTAATAAAATCTGCATATAGCTTGTGATGTCCCCAGAACTTAACTACTAATAGCCTAATGTTGACTGGAAGCCTTATCAGTAACATAAATAATCAATTAACACATATTTTGTATGTTATATGTATTATATACTGTATTCTTACAATAAAGTAAGCTGGAGAAAAGAAAATATTAGGAAAATCTTAAAGAAGAGAAATATATTACTATTAGGTGGAAGTGGTTTATCATAAAGATCTTCAACTTTGTCTACTTCATGTTGAGTAGGCTGAATTGGAGAAAGAAGAAAAGGGGTTGGTCTTGATGTCTCAGGGGTGGTAGAGGTGGAAGACATGGAGGAAGTGGCAGGGGAAGCATAAGAGGTAGACTCATTGCAGTTCAAATCCATGTTGTTCAAGGATCAGCTGTATACGTATGAATGGATATGAATAGATATGAATAAATATTGTAAAGATATTCATGGCTGTGATGTAGTACATAGGGAAGAATCACCATTTCACCTTTTTGTTACGTAAAATTTAAAACATACACAAAGTAAACAGAATAGTAAAATGAATTTCTATGTACCAATCACTCAGTTTCAATAATTATTATTCTTGCTTTATGTTTATCTACACTCATTCCCCAGCCCCTACTCAATCATTTTTACATTTTTTGAGAGAAAGTTTATATACATTAAAAAAACTTAATAATTTGGACAAATGGATCTACCCATGTAGCCCACATCACTATTTCATTCTATCCCCCGTGGTTTTCTACAGATATCTAAACCAAGACTGAAATGCATGGATCCCATTTTAGTTTCAAGACAGGCAACCCAGTGCCAATAGCTTAGATTTCATGGTTTCTTAGCAGTGGTGATGTTGAAGGGATGGCAGTGGGAAGTAGAGGAAAGAATGGAAAGATCTAAGGAGCAGAGAAAGAAGGAAATGTACCCTGGAAGTAAAGGATTTGGAATTGGAATGGGCTCTGAAAGAAAATGGGCAAGCTGTGGAAAGAGAAAATAAGTCTCATAACTTCATGTAGTCCATGAGAAAAAAGAGAATTCCTATTTTCTAACTTTTAGATGGTAATTAGAGGTATCTCAAAACAATGCCTAAGAAGTTATCCTGTCAGTGCATTAAAGCTTCTCCCCAGCCTATTGAAAAAGCCTAGAATGCAATTCTGCTCATGCTTCACACGGAGCTTTCAGTTCATGTATTCCCTTCATCCTGTACTCCTAGCCCCTTCATCACGGGCATCCTGCCATCTCAGGGTGGCTTCCTGGCCTGGTCATGTTGTTGATCATTATTGACATTCTCACTGCCTCTTGAAACTCACAGTATCTTGGAAAAATTGGGCACTAGCAAAAGAATAGCCCAGAAGGCTCCATGACCACTCTAAGTATGCCCTCTACTTATGACCCTTCTCAAAGTTTCCTCCTGCACCAGTTCTATTTTTAGGGCAGTTTTCTAGCCTGCAAGACCTACTCCTCTTTCCTACATAATACAGCTGAAACAAACCCCCAGAGGGAATGCATCAATATGGTACATTATTTCCTGGTGAATCAATTCTGCCACCCTCAGATTTTTCTTTGGATCCCACCTACATTTGCCAGGTGGTTTCTTCGTCTTAGCTCCAAGACTATTCTGGCAGTTGGTCCTCAGTGCTGTGGCTTGGAAATATCCTCAGAACTCTATTCCAGATGGCCCTTCATCTGTTAATCTCTAGCTCTTCCTGACTCTCATGTGGTCTGGATTGGTGGTATGGACAAAAAACCAGACTCAAAGATAGCTTATTGCTTAATAGTGGGCAAGGGCAAGAACATTTGGGCAAATGATTCCGAAATAAAAAAGCAGGCTTAAGGCAAGGAGACAGGGCCATTTTTCTGTTGATAGAATCACTTTAGAGTTTTGTTTTTCTGAAGGCATTTGGTTCCCATGTCTGTTGGTCTTCCTAACAAGAACACGATAAAGCTTTAATATAATGCCCACTATTTTCTGTTTTATGCACTGAATGTAAATCATGTCAAGTTCAAAGACTGTGTATTCTGTTTTCCTCAATGGTACCTTTGCTTTGTAGCTTGAGGAACAGTAAGCTTTAATATATTTCTTTGTGAGTGAAAGACCAATATTGATCGATGAGGTGTTACTCATTCTTTCGTTACTTTTAATAAGCTCACACATTAGGTTAGGAATATTAAGCTTCTTCCATCAAATCTAATCATAGCATCTAAGGAGCATTTTGGAGGTTAGCCACAACCAATAGGAGTAAGCTTAGAACAACTCTGGTTTTCTCCAATAAACTCTCACTTAGCAACTTAAATTCTAAAAATGTATTTAGGGAATATATATTTATACTTACATTATACTTTGTATTAAGCCATTCTTGCCTTGCTATAAAGAAACACCCAAAACTGGGTAATTGATAAAGAAAAGAGATTTAATTGGCTCATGATTCTTCAGGCTGTACAGGAAGCATGGTTCTGGTATATATTTGGCTTTTAGGGAGCCCTCAGGAAGCTCACAATCATGGTGGAAGGTGAAGGGGGAGTAGGCACATCACATTGTGAAAGCAGGAGCAAGTGCCAGTGGGAGGGAGAGAGTGAGAGAGAGAGAGAGAGTGAGAGAGAGAGAAGGGGAGGTGCCACATATTTTGAAATAACCAGATCTTGTGAGAACTCACTATCATGAAGACAGCACCAAACCATGAGGGATCTGCCCCATGATCCAAATATCTACAACCAGCCCCCACCTCCTGCACTGGGGACTACAATTCTTCTTGAGATTTGGGCAGGGACCAAACTATAGCATATATAATGAAGAGATACAATTGTTCTTAGAAAAATAAGTTCCTTTATTTTCTTTGTATTTTTTCATAAAGTTCCAAGAGTTGCTAGCATTTGGTAAAACAATATGCACAGTGTCTATATGTTTTTCCTTTTTGGTCCTTGGTTTCATTTTTTCTCCTCACCTCTATCCCAGTCTTTGACTTTCTATGTAAGGAAACTTAACATTTTTTGTTTACAATCACATAGAAACTCCTCTGGTCCCTTGGCCATTTTAACAAAAAATATAAATACCAATTGCATGTTTCTTTACTCTGTTGTTCTTTGTTACTTTCACTGAGCAATCCTGAAGTTTTAGTTGTTCTTCCCTTCCTTTCCTACTCTCAGTACTTCAAAAGCACAATCAGATCTTTGCTTAACTTAAAATACATCTTTTCTCCTACCCAAGCAGTACTTCTTAAATTTTTGCACTGCTTTCATGTTTCTGTTTTTTTTTTCTCTAAGGACTTTCAGATTCATATGCTTCTTTAGTCTTCATGCTATATCTTTGTCTCCTTAAAAAAATCAGTGCTCTCTCCCTTTAATTTTTGGTGGCTTGATTTCTGATGGTGCTACTTTACAGAAATATCTAGTACTAAAGAACGTTTGAATTAGGTACGAAATGCATGTCCAAATTTAAAAATAATAATATATTTTCCATCAGCATGTCTTTAAGAATCTTCTTTGTTTATTCCCTCCTGCAGCTGAGGAACATTGCTGGTTTGGTTTGGATTCATTAATGCAGATGAGCTTTTGAACATAAAATTGTATGTCATTTGGAACTGAGCTGCTTTCACACACTTCAGGTGCAAAAATGTGAAATGAAGAAAGCTTGGTATTGTAATTACCAGAGGTAGGATGGTTGCACTAGCTGATGACTGGGCCTCCAAATATTCTCTGACCAAATTAATCTCCTTGTTGATTCCTGTGTTTCTTTTGTACTCCTGGTCACTAAAGCTATTTTAATAATGTACAATAACATTTGTAACCTGTATATTGACATGTTGAATCAGAATCTATCCAGTAGTTGTTAACAACAAAGAAGACACATATTGGTAGTGTTAAAACAAGTTTCAGGTGATCAGATCTTTGCCCAACTTCAACAGTAGGAAAACATAATTGCTCAGAGGCTGAGGCAGGTGGTTCACTAGGTCAGGAGATCGAGACCATCCTTGCCAACATGGTGAAACCCTGTCTCTACTAAAAATACAACAATTAGCAAGGTGAGGTTGGCGCTGTAATTCCAGCTACTCGGGAGGCTGAGGCAGGAGAATCACTTAAACCAGGAAGTACGAGGTTGTAGTGAGCCAAGATTGCACCACTGTACTCCAGCCTGGTGACAAGAGTAAGACTTTGTCTCAAACACACACACACACACACACACACACACACACACACACACACACACACACACACACATATGATTGCTGTGCTTCTAGTTTAGCAGTAACTGTGAAAGTGAATGCTAAGTCATAATCACGATTAAAGTCTTGAATTTCTCTGTCTTTGGAGGAATTTCTCTTGAATACATTCCATAGGGCCTGCTTAGCAAGAAGAATCTCTTAATGTAGCCATATTATGTTCAGAAAAACAGTGTTTTCCTCCTGCAAGACTCCTCACTTTCTCTGTAAAGAAAATTTGGGGGGAAGGTTCGGAGGATCTTGATACTGTTGTAGTGCAAATAGGTTTTCATGTCCTCAAAAGAAAAGAGCCTTGTTGTTTAGGCTGTTGTTCAAAGCTTGAATGGCTACAAGGCTACAAGTCTCTTTCATGACATGGATGATGAAGACAGCTGTTCTTAGAGGCATGCCATTAAAGAGTTGGCTGCTGCCACATCCTGGAGAAAAGAGAAACATCATGCTCAAAAATCCATCTCTTTAAAGAAAACGAGTCAGGGACAGTAGCTCATGCCTATAATCCCAGCACTTTGGAAGGCTGAGGCAAGAGGATTACTTGAAGCCACGAGTTCCAAACCAGTGTGTGTAACATAGGGAGACCCCCTGCTTCTACATAAAATTAAAAACTTAGCTGGCCATGGTGGTGCACACCTGTAGTCCCATCTACAGGGAGGCTGAGGCGGAAGAATTGCTTAAGCCCAGGAGGCAGAGGTTGAAGTGAGCTATGATGGTGCCACTGCACTCCAGCCTGGGTGACACAGTGAGACCCTGCCTCATAAAATAAAATAAGGAAAACCATGTATGCTTTAGCTAGCACCAAGTCCACTATTTTTGTTTCTTCTGAATAAAGAAGCTAGAAGATATCATGGAAAGAGTGCCGTTCCATTTTGCCTACTTTAAATATTATACCATGGAGAAATTGTTAAAGAACAATTTATCTTTAACCCTTCACACTCAGATGCTGCCAGCTGCAAGGTCAGGTTTAGCTTAGTTTATCAGCTCCTGAAATGCTATTCAGGCATGTCAAAACCACAAGACACAGTTCCAGCTACTGCACTCAAGTTCTTCCTCGACCTCAACGCTTGTCACCTTCCTTTCATTCAGCTCAAGTTCCCATTAGGAGCGTGGGGCCCAGGTTGAAACAAGAGATGAGGCGGTTGTTTGCTTTCATTCATATTTCACTAACTTCTCTAGGCTGTGTCCCGCATCTTTTACTACATTTTGTGTCATTTGTTATTACTGTCCAAGGTATAAACTTGATACAGACTTTGATTATGTTTATGGGACTAAGGCACTCAGAACTATAGCATTCAAAACTGCCTGGCCTTCCTCCAGAAATTTGCTGTATAACTTCCACAGTGATAGGAAACAAGCTTCCCGGAAAACCAAATCCTTCATATCAAACAACTGTGTCAGTTATTTTATTCGTATTAGCTTTTTTTTTTCTTATTTGCTATCTCTCCCCAGCTCCCCACCCCCCACCGTCCTTCCCCTATTTCCCCCCAACTGACCCCAGTGTGTAGTGCTCCCCTCCCTGTGTCCATTACAGCAGATACCAGAGGATTGCAGATCAACTCAGCTAGGGGCGGGCTGGGGATTGGTGGTGGTCCAAGGAAAACTCCACGTGATTGACAGAAGCCCACATAGGGTTACTTAGGTCAGACTTGACATATGATCAGGTGAAAATGCAGCTCCAAAAACTTGGAGAAGACCCCAGCTCCGGAAACCATTTTTAAATAAAATTAAACTTTCTAAATGGTTTAAACACATGTTTTTAATACTTGTTAAATGTCTTTTCTTTCTGGAAAAGACATGTTTCAAGAAAATGAAGAAAAGGATAAATACTTGGCAAAACAATCTTTTCTCCAAATGCCCCTGGGTAAAAGCAAATAAAAATCATACTCACTACCAGGCTGTTCTACACCTGTGTTTCGTTTTTTCTTTTTTACTCTTTATTGTGTATATAACAGTTTGCTTCATATACTTCTTAATTAAATATTTAACAGCATATAACGGTGGAGGTTGGGCGATGTTAGGCTGTGTTTTACTGCGTAGCTTAGTGTGCCTATTTGCATTTTGTGGAGGTGTTTTAAACCACACGAAGGGCTCCTTTTCATGCAGAGAACTAAAGTACATCCCACAGAGAGACCTTTGAGCTCAGTTACTGCATAGAATGAACCTCTGGTCGTGCCAACATGGCAGTCTCTAATGCATCCCAGTTCAACTGCCTCCCTCTGGGCAGATCTTCTATTTGCTTAGCGGGGAAATAATGCTTTGTTGCTTTGTCATTCCTTTTAGAAAGCCTAATTTGTCTGTATGTGCAGTAGAAGAGGGAGATAGAGATGGAGGAGCAGTCTGGAAGCAGGTAGGGCAAAAAGATAGTTGATTAATGGCAGCAGAGAAATAGTCATTGGCTGAGCATGAATCACTGAGTAGCCAGCTGGGCTTGAGAAGGACTCTGCAGCTTGAAATGTATGTGTTAAGATAGGTTGAGGTTGTGAGGGTGTCAGAAGCCTTTAACTGACCCAGGGAATAACAAGCAGATAGAGAGTTGGTTTGGTCAATGGTGAGCTGGCATTTGGACAGGGATTTTTTCCTTCTGCAAGGTGAGTGCAGTGGTAGAGCTAGGGGTATGTGAAGAGAGGAGATTTGGTAGCTTTCCTAGGGTGCAGGTGAAACAGCCAGGCATGAAGTGAGAGGCCAAAGTGGAGCCCTCTGTGGCCTTTTGCCAAAGTCTAGAGTCAGCGTTCCTGAATTTATTCATGCCATGGGCGCTTTGTGAATGTCATGAATGCTTGCTATGGACTCTAACTCTAGAATAGAATTTCTCCACCTTGAGCTATTGACATTTTGGGCTAGAAACTTTTTTGCTGTCCTGTGCATTGTAGGATGTTTAGCAGCATTGCTGGCCTCTGTACAAGAAATGTCAGTGGCAACTCCTCCAACCCCCAGTTGTGAGAACCACAAATGTCTTTAGCTATTGTCAAATGTCCCCTGCGGGTGTTGGGGAGAGTGGGGCAAAATTAACCTTCATTTGAGAATTGTTCTAGGGTCATTCAGTGTGTCTCTGGCTGAGTCTGTCACCTGTTGCCCTGTGAGGAGCACCACTAGAGTAAATGCATATGCTTATGTTTTTTGCTAGGGAGATATTTCCTCAAAATAGTGTCTCCATTCACCTAGGGTATGGCTGGCTTCCCTTCATGAGCATGGACATCATATGGCAGTGCTTCTCAACAGTGGTGCTGCCTCCGGGGCCAGAGGCAGGGAAATTTTAGAGATGGGGCCCAATTTTAATTGATATAATGATCAAAGAACACTACTGACATCTGTGAACAGGGGCCAAGGACGCTAGATATTGAAGATTTGTTCTATGACCCACAAAAATTTTGACTGTCTCACAAGATCTATTTATAATTATCTGAACTTTGAATCTAATTCCATTTAACATATATGCAGAACGTAGTTTTGCTTGATTTTAATGGGAATGCAAGTGCCATTTAATGAAGGTGAGATTGTTGTTTTTTTCTGGAAATTTGCAAAGAATTATTTATTTCAGAAAATCATGTTATTGATGACAATTGCTGATTTGAGTTGCCAGGATGCAATTTATTTGTGTTAGTTTGCATGTGGAGTAGTTACATTCATGATAATTTTGTGTGTGTGTGTGTGTGTGTGTGTGTGTGTATGTCTGAATATAAATATATAAACGTGTGTGTATATCAGTTTGCAACTATACTGGAAGGACCATCTTCTCAACGTACATCTCTAACTCTCATAACTACCTTGAATCACAAAGAAGCACTAAAGTTTGCATCACAGAGTAATATTTTGTGGTGAGATGTTGTCACCTTTTGCTGTGTGTTCTGCCGTGAATTTACATTTCTTTCTAGGGAATGTGAACACTTGCATCATTCTTTACATGAAGCCAGACCTTCAACTACAGCTACATTGGATAGCACAGCAGGACATTCTGATGCTAACCGAGGGGAACAAGGGTTTCTCCAGCTCAGTAGGAGGAAGCGTCTCTCTGGCTTTCCTAACAAGTGATTCGCTCTGTCTTTCTCTCTCCTCTTGGCTCTCTCTCCTTTGATCCACGCTGGGTATGTTACATGTCTCTTTCTCAATACTTCTCCAATTTTTCATCTCCAATTTAAAGCAGGTGGCCTGCGCATGTGAACTATGAAGATTATGAGAAGCAGGTTCCCACAATTCTCATTTTCCTCAGAATGATCCTCCCATTAAATGTGACTTTGGTTATTTTCTCCCACGTAAAATGACTTAAATTTATGATCATCCTCATCAGTCTGGGAGGGCAGAAATTCTTTGACTGTAGCACAAGAAGACCTCTACATTTGCCTTAACCCTTTATTTATATTAGATTTTCTTCTACTTTTAGTGACTCTTACTGGCATCATTAACTTCTCCTGGATTGAGTATTATCTATAACTTATAAGAAGAAATGTTCAATTAAGATTACTTGCAGCTAACAATTAAAATGACCATTTATTTCTTAGCATTTCTCTAGCAAGAATAAGAACAGCCCACTTTATTAAGTAGTTACTATACGTCAGGTCCTATGCCAAATTCTTTATAGGCATTGTTTCATTTAATCCTCATAAATAACTGTGTGAGGTAGATACTATTATTATCCCCATTTCATAGATGAGGAAGCTTGGAAAGATTAAATAACTTGCCCAAGATTTCACAATTAATAAGTGTCCTTCTTTGTCCATGAAATGTAAGTCATTTAATACCCTAAATAGAAAAGCATCCCAGAGAAAAATAAATTGAGAAAGTATAAGACTAAATCCATCACCAAGACATTCCATCAGTGTAGCAGTCGTGATGAGCCTAGCTTTTCCCTAAATATTGGCTTGCAATCACATTCTCATTACTCATATCTAAACTATATATAGCAACAATATGTCATCTAGAGAAGAATGACTGTAACAGTTGATGCTAACAGATTTCAGTGGATGTCTCTGTTTCTACTTTGGCTGCTGTCCTATTTAATTGGTAAATTATTCGTCATCAAGGAACTGAAAACAATAAATTTCAAAAGCAAGTTACGTAGCTTCTCTGAGCCTAGATATCAATATATCTAGCATATGACCTTTGCTTTGCTGGTATTTAGGGGCTGGAGGATGGAGAATAGAAGAGAAGATGAGTATAGTTTTATACTAGCAAGGCCAATGCTATTGTTTTAAATTTGTCCATGTAAATTGTCTTTTTCCCTTGTGTTTACCAACCAGATTATGCCCTTAATCTTGGTTCTGAGCCATTGATCTTGAGAGGAACCAGGCAAGTCTATTGCTTCAACTGAAAAGTGTATCTAAGTGTTGACTTCTGGGTAGGTGAGCTGCATATTGTTGGTTGATACTCAGCTCCTTACTGCCTTTCAATTATCTCCGATTTCTGGGATTAGAAACCTGCTTCCTACATGACTTGGACCCTGCTGCCAGCTGGGTTTTGTTGATTATGCCAATGAGAGGCACTCAGGTGAGATTCGAAGATGGAGGGAAGCAGATGTGGTTGTGCTTCAGGCAGCAGTGTCAGTGGGAATGTGCATTCTCATGGGTTTCACTCAGCAGCCACAGTGTTCCATGGCCTTAGTGAGCTCATGAGCTCTGAGTAACATGACTTTCCCCTTTCACTTTTCCAGTCTTAGCATTTTCTTACAGTTATAAAGTTTTGGCTAAACTTTTCTTAATTGCACTTCCAGTTCCTTTGATATTTTTTGTAATCTCTATATTAAATCCTTACCTCCCATTTGAAATGAAATGGCTTGTATTTCCTAGTGTAGACACCAGCTTATAGGTGGGGTGGAATTTATAAAAGCCAATTACATCATTTTCACAAATTTGATCTATTGAATGATTCTATTAATTGTAAAGTGGAAATAAGTTATAGCTTAAAAGTTGCTTGTATAAGATAGAGCAAATGGTAACTAGGCGTGCATAAAGCCGCCCTATCTAGCCCTAGTGGAGTATGTTCTCAGAACAAAAAGGACTGCACTAAAACATAACAAGGCAAAAAGAGGGGAAAAAAGCACCTTGAACTGTTTTCAGTAATAATATTGTAGGCAGAAATGTTAGTATTGTTTTCAGAGACCCTTCTAGAGTATCATATGGTCAAGCAAGTGAACAATTATGTTAGTGTCACTGTGTATCATGTTTTTCAGAGGGGGAAATAGAAAATACAGATGTAAGATTCATGAGGTTAGTTTAAAACTCCATAGAACTGACCTGGAATTTGAATAAACAGTTTAAACTCATGAAATATTTTGTCTTTAAAAATATATTTCCTAGCTCTCTCCACCAAAGAGGCCTGCAAACAATGACCGATCCATTAGCAATGAGCATCTTTAGCATACAGATTGTCATCTCTAAACATAATTTCCCAAGAACCAGGGCTTCCTGAGGGAAATGGTTGATTCCAGGCTGGGGCAGAAAATATACAAGATTATACGGGATCGTTTTGCCACATTACAAAGCAAGAAATCTATCAAAGACCATTCATGTTGCATCAGAAAATCTTAGGACTTAACTTGAAGTTTCCACTGGCTAAATATGGGTCAATTTGGACATCAGTAAGAGTAATAACTGTATTGGTTTGAAGCACATAAAACATGCTTGAATACGTAAGATAATTCTGCAGTTATTTTTGCATCAGTCTAATAATACAAACACAGGAAACATTATCAACCACCTTTGAAGGATGCCCAGAAGCCAACAAACTATAATTTATTTCCTTCCTCCCTTCCTTCCCTTCCTCCCTCCCTCCTTCCTTCCTTCCTTCTTCCTGCCTCCTTCCCTTCTTTCCCTCCTTCCCTTCTTTCCCTCCTTCCCTTCTTTCCCTCCTTCCCTTCCTTACCTCT
This sequence comes from Cebus imitator, assembly GCF_001604975.1. Taxonomy (NCBI): domain Eukaryota; kingdom Metazoa; phylum Chordata; class Mammalia; order Primates; family Cebidae; genus Cebus; species Cebus imitator. Next base: position 5,695,345 of record NW_016107425.1, on the reverse strand, counting down.
CTTCTTCCCTCCCTCTCTCTCTTTTTTTCTTTCTCCTCTCTGTCTTTTCTTTCTTTCTTTCTTGATGGGGTCTCACTCTGTTGCCCAGGCTGGAGTGCAATCGTACAATCATAGCTCACTGCAGCTTTGAATCCCTAGGCTAAAGCAATCCTCCCACCTCAGGCTCCCAAGTAGCTAGGAGTCTAAGTGCAAGCCACCACACCTGGCCCAACTAATTATTTTGAAAACTGTTAAATACAGTGGATGAATCATTCTTTTATTCTTTCTCACATTAACCAAATAATCAATTAGATAAAATTACTGTTGGTCAAAGGATTCCAGGTAATAAAGAAGGGAAAACAGAATTTGAATCTCATCATTCCAGGAGGCTGGGCATGGTGGCCCATGCCTGTAATCCCAGTGCTTTGGCAGGCCGAGGTGAGAAGATGACTTGAGGCCAGGGGTTTGAGATCAGCCTAGGCAATATAGCAAGACCCCATTTCTGCAAAAAAAAAAAAAAAAAAATCTCATTATTCTGTAATCGCTAACAAATCAGTAAATCTAGGCAGTGATCATTAATGGTTGCTAACATGACAAAAAGAGAGTGAACCAGAAAATGTGGCAAAATACGTAACACCACTAGTGACATATTCTTGCCAAAAATATTGAACCTAAGTCTAATAAATCCACTAGAACTACCTACCAAATTATACAGAACAGTGAACATGTTAAACATTATGTAATGAAGTCACAAAACTCACACTGTGGATTTTGACATATATAATGTGGATTTTGACACAAATTATAAGAAGTAGTGGAGGGGAGCCTATAGATTAAAAGAGATTAGGGAAACATATTAAATAATTTCAGTGAAGGGTCCTTTTTGGATCCCAGTGCAAACAAAATCATGAGACAATTAGGGAAATTTCAACCCTGGCTACATAATTAATTAGGTGAGAAATTAATATCAATTTTCTTTTGGTTCAATAATTTTGTGGTCATGTTTTTAAAAGAACCATTATCTTTTATCTTTTACAAATACATATTGAAGTATTTATGGAGAAATGATGTCTGGAATTTGCTTCAAAATAATCCAGAGAAGAGGGAATTATAGGGTTACAGAGGAGTCATGATTGCCCATGAGTCAATAATTGTTGAAGCTAGATGGTGGGTATATAGGGGATTGTGATGCTACTTTCTCCACTTTTATATATATTAGAAATTTTCTATAATGGAAAGAAAAAAAAAGAGGACTAAGTAGAAGATCTTTGTGTCCAGGTTTCTGGAAATTGAATGCCTTCCATCCTCAGTGATTGCTGCCATCTGAGCTCCTTGGGTATTTCCAGGCATGCAGACTACATCAGAACTTAAGTTTTGAAATGAAACGTACACTCTTTAGCTTGGAAGAGATGAAGAGCTAGATGCCTCAAGAAGAATGTTTCTGATTGCTGCTGTAACAAATTACCACAAACTCTGTGACTTAAAACAACATAAATGTGTTCTTACCATTTGGGAGGTCAGAAATTCAAAACCAGTTTCACTGAGCTAAACTCACGGTGTTGGAGGCTGCATTCCTTCCAGATACCCTAGGGGAGAATCTGTACCTTGACTTTCCTGTCTTCTACAGGCTGCCTACATTTTTGGGCCCTGGTCTACACCCCTCTCCTCTCTGCATCTGCCTTTACATCTCCTCCAATTCTACTGTATCTCTCTCTCACTTATAAAGACCCTGGTGATAACTGTGGATAATTCAAGATAATCTTCCTATCTCAAGATCCTTAGCTTAATCACATCTGCCAAGCCCCTTTTGCTACATAAGGTAACATATTCAAAAGTTCTGGGGATTAGGATGTGGACATCCTTGGAAAAAGGCATTATTCTGCCTACAACAGAGAGAATTGAAGAACCCATGGGGGTTCTTTGGCTAAATCAGTTGCAAGGGAGTCTAGGGAAACAAGGCTCCCAGGAAAACGATGGGAAACATTTGGTTACAAAGAGATGATGAACAACACAAAAGTCTTAAAGGACTAAGATTTGGTAGCGAAAGAACCAGTGAGAAAGCATTCAAGAGACCTAATGATCATCTGTAGATTTACAGAAGTTATTGCAGAGGAAATGATGACAGGCTGGTTTTCATTTCCATAGAACCAGCATCAGTTGATTTAAATGAAGTAGAGGCTATGGATGGAAGATTTATGAAAACTCTTCTACCTGTAGGATTGAATCTGAAAATACTTTAGAAAGGTTGAATGAGGAATTCCCTTCCTTAGAAATTTTGGAGCACCAGGCTCCTACTTATCTGTGGTTGTCAGTGGCTGTCCGGTCTTGAAGTAGTACATGTCCGGTCTTGAAGTAGGTGCGTGTTCTATGGGGTCTGAGCTGGCCCTCCTTATAATTCTGTTTATGGTTAATGTTGCTTTGAATTCTGGAGAGTAGAAAATGCTGCTGCAACTGCCTGGCTGTCTTGGATCTCAGACAGAAGGAAAGAAAGAAAAACCTATTGTGGCATGAGGGTGGTGAATAGAAAACAAATCAACCAAAAGATCATTTTAGCACAGGGGTTGGTGGCATACTTGAGTAAGTGATTTATGACACAATGTTTTTATTTGATCTGGCATTACAGGGATAAATTATTGAGTGCTAATTGTATGTTGATAAGCTATTCCTGCTTAAATTTATTCCTTCCTCAGTTTGTGTTAATTGGGGCGTATTGGAACAGAAGGGAATTGCCCACTTACTGCATGGTTTGGTTCACGCTGTTGCTAAAACGTGGAATTGTAATTGTGTCTTCACTGTTATTATATAAAGGAGCTCCTGCCAGTGGACTTCTCCCTCCCTGTTATGCATATTTTTTTCTCATAAATGAATTGTTAAAACATAATATTACTCCTATTTACTAGTTCAAGTTTACTCAAGTTGCAGCAGAAGGTAGGGTCAGAGGTGGACTGATGGAAGGCTGGGGAAATTTAAATGCACGTTTTACCATTTGAAATTTAAATCTTCTTTAGATAAAGCCATCATGGGGTGGAGTGGGGGGTACTGAAATGTTTCCTGCATAGGAGCCTTTATCTTTGACTAATGTTTCTCTGGCTCGCTCTCTGGCATGAAGGGACACGAGTGGCAATGGAGTGAGCGAGCAATAAGTGTGTGTCCATGTGGAGATGTGAGTGTGGACGTGGGGGACAGGGGGCTAATAACTGCCAGATGTTATGGATCTTGTCTCTCAAGTGTCTTTATAATAGGTACCCTAATTCCAGGGAAGTTGAGTGAGTCCAACTTTCAAGAACTCAATACAGATACAAAACAGCAAATGGCCAGCAGGATTACAAGTAGAAATGTTGGGTTGAGATTAAAGGAAATTTGCAAGGGCAGAGGAAATAGTAACATTCCAAATAGGCATGCCAGATTCAGGGGACCCTAGGGCAGGCCACGGGAGTTACTACACATGGCCCGAGGGGAGGCTTGTAAACACCAAGCCCAGACACAGACGCTCGCTCTCTGCCCTGGTTTTATGAATTCCTCTGGATGTGGGCAGGTGTGTACTTGGCTGTAAACCAGAGAGGGGTGGGCTCTGCAGGTGTGAGGAGCTCCTGCATAAGGCAGAGATGGTGGGTGCCAGTCCCCAGGCCTTCTCCCTGGGACTTGGGTGCCTCTTCGGCTTCTCTCTGCTGCCCTGTAACTCTCCTCCCTCTCTGCTTTGTTCTCAGATGTTAGGTATAGTTTTTTTCCCATTGATGTCCCTCAAATAAAATAGAAAATCGTTCTGTTTAACCATTGTTCATGCAGCTTTTCTGATTAAAGATGAAAGAATCTCACTGACCTCTGTGTAGAAAGCAGAGTGAGGATTAGGTGTGGTTTGACCCATACTGAAGACACCTCACTCTGTAGGTGCTGAAGGAACCATGTAAGTTGGGTCTAGAGGTATGGATTGTGAGGACAGAATCAGGCTGAATTTCTAAAACTAGCCCTAGTTCACTTATGAAGCCATTTTGGCTCTTGGCTAGTTAATTAAAACAGGAGTCATAAATGTATACAGGAAGATTAGCTAAAATGTCACTGTTACTATGATCTATTTCCTTAAGGAAAACCAGCTAAGCTGGCATTGTCCCACTGTTGCAGCATTGCAGGCTCTACTACAGCATGCTAGGGTCCTCGCCCGCCTTTTTAGAGATCGTGGGAAGTAATGGAAAGAAAGCAGGAGAGGAGATAGAGTTCTACTTCTAGTTTGGGTCTCACTATTGACAAGCCTCCTTCTCCCCTTTTATGCTGGAATTTGTGGGCCTCCCAAGTTCTGGCACCCAGGGATCTAGGGCTTCTGGACAGCAGGACCACCTGGAGTGCTGGGACCTGAAGGGGAAGCTGAGCCAGCATTCAGAGGAAAAACAGGGGCTCGAATCCCAGAGTCAGAAGGCCAAGACAAGGGTAAAAAACTGCAAGTTCAAAGCTGATGGGAGACCCTGGAAGCAGCTCAGTGTGCACATTGTCAGTCTTCGGAGCCCAGTCATCGAGATTAGCCAGTGGCTGCCAGTAGCTGTAGACTGAAAGTAAGAGGCTAGAGCTAGAGGGTAAATCGAAGCCCATCCAGTATAACTTGAGGGGTAAAGTGACTTGTCCAAGACCACCCAGGTGGAGGTGGCAGACCTAGGACTAGATCCAGTTCTGTAAGCACCCAGGAATGTTTTTTCTGTAATAAACTTAGACCTACCCAGCATGTCAGGTCCATTCTGACCTTGGGTGAAAAGGATGCAGAAAAGCATCCCTGACCAACCACACAGGGAGATAGGAAACTACAATGGGGATCCAGAGCTATTTGAACTCCATATTAAACTGTTTTCCTGTTTTAAAATTTGGTCAGATAAGAATTATAGGTGATACTGTTAAAATACTTCAGAAAAAAAAAAAAAAGAGTAATGATTAGCAGATCCAGAGAGAAGGTTGTAGCTACTTCCTGCTCCAAAGAGTTTAAGGTTGACATCAATATAAACACGTTTGGTTTTCTTTGACAATTCTTAACCGTCTCCATTTGTTTGCTAACTCCTGATCTGTTAGGATTAAGATCTGGTGTGTGTAAGTTTGCCTTAGACCCTGATTTTCAGAAAGTGGTTCTCAGACCAGCATTAGCAGCTTCACCAGGAAACTACTAAGAAATGCAAATTCATGGGCCCCACTCCAGTCCTCTCCAGAATCTTTGGGTAAGGGCCCAGGAACCTGGCTCAACAAAGCCTTCAGGCGAGTCTGATCCATATTAAAATTTGAATAGTTCTAAATTAAAATAAAAGAATTCAAAGTAATGATTCAAATTCTGACACCTTCTAGCTATGAGGCCTTGGACAAGTGACTCTGTCTCTCTGTGCCTCAGTTTCCTTGATTCTGAAATGGTTGGGCCTGCCCCATGAGGTTGTTGGGAAGATCAAATGAGATCAGAAGGCAAAGCCTATGTGGAGCACCCTGCCCGCTGTCCAGTGGGTGCTGAGTATATGTATTCTACCTATAATTACTGCAACTCCAGCTGTCTCTAGCCTTGGCAGTCCACAGTGTGACTTCTAGACCCTTCCTCGTGTGTACGCTCGCTCTCTCTCTCTCAGCTTCTACAGCTCCATCCAAACCTTGTAGCTAATTTGGTGTGAGCACTGCAGGACTGAGCAGCCTTGAGAACCGATCTCCCAACCCTCCCAGGTTCCTGACCCTCATCATGTTGACATCAAGGCAGAGCTAAAGCATGCATCGTCCTACTTCATGCTATGGGAAACAGACCATGGGAACCTCATATTCTGAACCAAAAGTCACATCACATTCACAACAAGCAAAAGCTTCCTTAGCCAGAGAGGAAGGCCCAGACATCAGCCACTGGAACTGCCCTCAGAAATCCAAAGTGTCTGTTCATGCTGGCTTAGGCCATTTTGCCTTGGCTGTTCCTGTGGCTACTGCTAGCAGCTTCTGCACGGCCCTTTCAAAGCAAGAGGCCAGTCACCACTTCCGAGCAGATTGTGGGGCCCCGGCGCGGCCTCTGTCTCTGCAGAATACAGAGACAAGTGGCAGGCTGGAGCAGCAGCTGCGCCACTTCCCTCAGGGCCACTATAATGTCTCCCTGGGGGCCAGCCCAAGCTTGGATGAGCCTTGAAAATTAGTGAGCAATTCTGACTTGTTTAATTTTTCTCTCCTAAGAACTTGAGAGATCATGTCCTCTTAATCATCTTTTGAGAGGAAAGACATGAGAAAAGAAAGACATTTGAGAAAACAGAGCAATTAATCTGTTCACTCATGTTCAGTAAATGACTCTGTGCTCTGAGTACATTCACTCTTTATTCTGCAAACATTTGTTGGGTACCCAGTCTGCAAGGAGTATTGGAAACACCAGGGTGAATTAGGAACATATCTGCTTTCAGGAATTCTGCAAGTGCATGGGGAAGAGGGGCAAAGGAAACTCCCATTTTATGAATATTTATAATTCAATGTGCCAGGCACTGGGCTAAATGCTGAATCCTCACAAGAACCCCATGAGGTTCATTCCCTCCCATTCTACAGATGAGGACATTGAGGCTTAGAAAGATGAAGCGACTGGCTTGGAGTCTCCTATTCGGAAAGTGGCTGGGCTCTGTGACACAAAAGCCCTTCCTTTCTTTAGTATTTTGCCTCTGCAGGGGCATGGTTACTCATCTTTAATGCAATGAACAGGAAGGCTAAGTGCCATGAGAAGGTGTAAATTCAGAGAACGCTGGCAGCACAGAAGGCAGAAAGATGGCTTCTGGCTGTTATGTAAGTTTGGAAGGATAGCCTAAAGGTGGGCAGAGGCTTCACAAGGAGTGTGGAGGAACCCCCTGAGCAATACTAGGGAGGGATGAGTGATGGGGTGGGATGGGTTAGGTGAGTCCCCCTGTGTGGTTCTGTTTGCCCTGAATGTGGTCCTGCAGGAGTCCAATGTGAGAAGCAGAGGAACCTGGATACCTTAGGTCTGGCTTTGTTCTCAGCATGATCCTGGCCAGTACTTGCTCATCAAGAAGGACTGGATGAGCCAGGACAAAATCTGGAATGTGCTTTGCACTCCCATGTATTACACTTGGTTTCCTTGGCATCACCATCACCTCACCACCTCCACACACTTACTAGGTACCCATGTGCACAAAACACTTGGAATTAGGTTCAGAACATATCTGAGGATACTCTTGTCTCTCCTTATCTAGCCTCTCTCCCTTGTCCATGTCAGTTCATAGCAGTCGACACCTCTTTCCAACATCATATGGGAATGTCAGGAAGAAACTGGCGTTTGCCAAGAAGTGGGATCCCAGGTGCTCTGATGTGCACTATTTCATGTATCCTCACAAGGCAATGAGATGACTCCCATTTTATAGATGAGGTTATTAAGGTTCAGGGAGGCCAAGATGTGCAAGGACCTAGCTGGTGAGAGTAAAGTGGGGTATTCTTTTTCTAAAGCTGGTGTCTAAGGAGTGAAGGGGATAGTGAACAGGTTTCTGGGAGCCAAATAATAATCTGTGATAGATTTAGTTGATTTAAGTCAATCAATTAAAAGGTAAACAACTTGTATTGCCAAAGTTGAGGCAGTATGGTAAAGACAGAAAATTGAACACTCAGTAGGAGAGTCTTAGGTTCAAATCTTGACCCAACTTAGTCTTTCTAGGTCAATTCACTTACCTCTACTGAGCCTTCCTTTCTTCATTTGTAAAGTCAGAATAACAGCACATATTCTGTAGGGTCATCAAGGCTAAGTGATATAATTTCTGTATGATATGTAGCTCTGTTTCTGGCAGACAGTATGTCCTCCTCTGATTTGTCTTTTTTCTCCAGCAGGTTCCTGCTTCTACATTAATTGGTTTAGATACATGATTATTGACCATTTTGACATGCTTAGCCCAAGATTTTTTTTTAATTCAGCTGAGATTGCATGGATATGAAAACACCTTGTTTTATGGCTAGGCACAATAAAGGACAGTGAGCATGGTGGCACAGCTCTCCAAGAATGGCAAGTGACCTAAGTCTGCATGGCTGGCCCTTTGAAATTGCCTTGGCTTCATGATTTCAGGGTCCATGGAAAACTCATGTGGCAGAGACTGGCTGGTTGTTCAATAAACTTTATACTTTTTCCTCTCAGCTAGGCTATATTTCCCAGTCTCCCTCATAGTAAGGTGATTATATGACTGAGTTCTGTCTGACGAAATGTGGGTAGAAATAAAGGGGATGTGGAATGTGGGTGAAAAGCCTGCCTTCCAAGAAATTCCCACAGATTCTACTCTCTTCCCTCATCTGCTTGACAGATAGAGGATCCACTAGATGAAAGAACCCTGGGTCCCTGAATGGCTGCATGGATCAGAGTGACCATCCCACCACACAATCTGCATTGGATTGTCAGTGAAACATAAATGCTTACTGTGTTAAGCCACTGGGAGTGGGGGTTACTTATCATAGCAATTGGCTTGGCTTCAAGAACACAGTTTGCTTATGACTTATAGCAAGGTATTTATAGCCATCATTAATACTCTCTCTTAATGATTCTATAAAATCAAATACCCTGTAAGGGGTAATATATTGCTTTACATTGGCATAAATTAATTTATAAGCTTTGCCTGCCAAATCCAAGCAGGGCCCTAAGGGTCTATGGCACTGTTTTTGGTTACAGGTATGGCTGAGGGTAGGGATTGCTGGTAACTTGATCCGTGATACAGTGGTTCTCAAAGCATCAGTATCATTTGCCCTGCTTCAGAAGCACAAATTTGTAGGCCCCATCTCAGACCTATTGGATCAGAAACTCTGGGAGTGGGGCTCGAGACTTCGTTTTCACAAGCTCCCCAGTGATTCTGATGTACCATTTGAGAAGGATTGAGGGAGAAAAACAACTGGACCCTAGAGATCACATCTGGGAAAAACAGAACAGGATGGAGTTTACAGCAACTGCTCTATGCAGCCTAAGAGGTCTGAGTGAGGGGACAAAGGAATAAGGACCAATGATGAGTACTTCACAATTTTCCTTATGATGATCTCTTGGAATATGGCACAAAGTTTAAGAATTTGGTTTCCTACTTCATACAGTATTCTGAATTCTTTCCTATTCTATAGAGTATTTTGAATTCACCTCTGAATTCTTAGACTATTTTATTAATTTGCTAGGGCTACCAGAACAACATATCAGGTTGTTATGGGTGGCGTAAACAACAGAAATTTATCATCTCACTGTTCTGGAGGCTGGAAGTCCAAGATCAAGGTGACAGCAGGGTTGGTCTTCTCTGAGGCCTCGCTCCTTGGCTTGCAGATGACCACCCTCTTTCTGCCTCTTGACATGGTCTTTCCTCTGTGCATACATGTCTTGCATGTCCCTGGTCCCTCTTTTTGTATTCTAATTTCCTTTTCTTATAAGGACATCATTTAGATTGGATTAGGACCCACTCTAATGGCATAGTTTTAACTTAATTACTTCTTTAAGGCTGTATCTTCAAAGACAGTCACATTCTGTGTTACTGAGGGTTAGGGCTTCAACATACGAGTTTGGGAGAGGCACAATTCAGTCCAAAACCCCTATGGGACTTGGAATATTACTACCTTATTATATTCTTGTCCTTCTTGAAACTCCCTTGAATAATCCTGGAGCTAAAGATAATTAAATGCTAAGTTTAATCTTTAGTTTGGAGTGGAATGCTTGCTCCATTTTATTCTAACAGTGAAGTTAGAATGTAGTTAATACTGTTGACAATAGGTTGGCTGATTGAAACTAGTTTCACATAAAAGTAATGCAAAAGTAAAAGATGCCTGTTTTAAATAGAGCTTCTGATGCACCTTGGGCAGACCAAAGTTAATTCGTGAAAAAGGGTGAAGTCTTTGGTAAATTGGATCTGTAAAATGACCTCAGAATCTGATGGAAACTGGAATTTTTTATGCATTGATAACCAGTTAATTCCATGATAAACGGGAAAATACTTCTCTTGATATATTGGTTTTGGTGTAAACTGGAAGATATTTTTGTTATGATAGCAAAGTGAGTTCCTCTTCTGAGATGCTTTTGAGTGCAGTTTGGCTTGTTAGCAAGCTGTGGTAATAATCTCAAATGATGACTGAATAATGCAGCAGAAATTATATATACAAAAAATGAATGGAGAAAAGTAGACAGGCAACTTTTCTTAAAGCTCATGTTTCACAAGCTGGGATGTTTTTCCCGAGAGAATCCTCAGCAAGTCAGAGGACCACTTGGTATTTCATTTCACATTCTCTCTTCATGTGAGTCTCCTCTTCCCTCGGCCCCTCCCCACTTCATATTAACTAGGAGGGGTCATGGATTTGGTGCCCCAGCTGCCAGGGTGAGCTTTGCTGTAACAGCTTCAGGTAGTCTAAACTTGGGGCAATTTAGCTGCCTATAAAATCTCACTGAATGAACTTTCTTATCATTTGTTAACTGCCAGGGCAAAGTTCACTGAAAAACATTCTTACTGCTAGTCTGTGAAAGGGGAGCTGTTGAAGTCCTATGCATACAAACACGTTAGCCTATGCTCAAAATATGCTTATGCAGCAAATTCTGATATGATTAATGTTGGCATCAGTGAGCATGCATTAGGGGGATTTGCATATAGATAAATTTGAATAATGTTCAAGGACATCAAATGATTTCAGATTTAATAATTATAATAATAGCTAACATTTCTTGAAGTATCATGTGCCCAACACCATTTTAACCATTTTATATAATAATTTAATCCCCACAGCAGCTCCATTGTTATACCCATTTTGCAGATGAGGAAACCAAGGCTCAGAAAAGTTCAGTGTCTTGTCCAAGATCACACAGTGAGCTCATGAACAACAGCACTAGGCTGTGAGTCCAGATAGGCTGACTCCAGGGTCCATGTTACATAGTGGTGGTTGCTAAGCCCACCAGGCAGGAAAATGACTTTGACTTTCCTGGGTGGGTTGGGAGGTGTACAGGAAACTGAAAACCACATTAAGCCTTCCTGGGGCTTCAGGAGACTGATACTCATTCCAAAGCGTTACTTTGGGGAATTTAATAACAAAGTGTGAGTCTGTAAGACTGGGATTCTTGGTCTTTTCCTGGTCACTTTGGAGAAACTGATGCACATTCAGGAAGTGTTTATCGAGGGCTACTTGCTGAGCCCATGAGAGCTACAGTCATGAAGGAGACATGGTCCCTGCTCTCCAGGAGCACAGCAGTGCTGGGAGAGGCTGGACAGGAAGACATCATGATGACATAATCTGGCAGCACTGAGAGTAGAAGTTAGAGTCAGGGGTCTTGGAGAGGAGACTAAGGAGGGATTGGCATAGGAGGTTCTCACTAAGCCAAATATAAAGATGAATGAGTAGAATTTTACCACTGAGCAAGGTGGGGAAGTGTGTGCCAGGCCACAGAGGAAAAGGCACCAGATGCACCTACCCAGGAGCACAAGTGGGTGCCATGATGGGTGCTAAGAGTAGGAATTTTGGTTTTGTCCCAGTGGAATGCAGAGTCAGCTAAGGATGTTAAGCAGATAGTGCCACAGGAACATTATTTATTTATTTTTTAGCAAGATAAGGATTGATTCGTCAAAGTAGAATGTAGTGATTCATGAAAGTGGTTCTCATTCTAGGAATGGCCTTATGTTAATGCAGAAGTGGCTGTCTTGGTACCGCAGCCACAACTCATACCTCTCCTGCTTGCTAATGTTTAGAGTTCCACAGTTCTCAATTGTGGCACTGAAACATTTATTATTATACATGTTATTATTTATATATTATAACCTTGTATGTTATAACATAGTATTAAATACGCTACATTTGTAACTTTGGAACTTAAACATTTATTGTTATTATTATTTATTTTTTTGTTTAAATGTCATCTCCTACCACTTATAGGATATTAGGTCTCATAAGCTGCCTAAACTTGGTCACATGAGATAGAATACCTGGGCAGTTTTCCCCAAGAGTACATTTCAGTCAGATATGAAGGGAAGGGAGAACAATGCAGTGGGGAGAATTGAAAGTTTGAGCACATGGAGGAAATGTAGCAGTAATCTGGAGCTGACTCAAAAGCCAATTACATTGAAAGGTAATGTGATATCAATGTGAAATTGGAAATGGTGCAGACAAAGGCCCACTGGAAGGAGCAGCTTTAGCACATGCTTCTGATGCTGCCTAAAAGTTACCCAGGACAATAGGGAACTGGAAGCCCTGCAGTATCAACGCCACAAAATATTTGAAGCCCAGGTCCTTTAAGTTCTTCCTCATCTCCTAGTCAAAAACCAGTACAGTTATGTTAAAATAAGGAGAACAAATTGCTTGGTTTTAAAACAAGGTTTATGCTTTAGCTTTGGATTCAAGAATTTTTCCCTTTTGTTTTTGTCTTTTTTAAAATGTCATTTCTGCCATATTCACTGAACCTAGTTAGAAATAACACAAGCAAAATACATATTATGCAGCAGATAGTTTTAAGGATGTGTCTGCTTATATGTCTAAAAATGAAGCTGTAGTCATGGCAATACATTTTGATTTCATTGGCTCAGTCAGAAGGGTCACGTGACCATGATGACAGGCATTCATTCATAATTTGATGACTTCTCCACCTAAAATCTGGCAGCCTGACAGCCTAGCACCTGCTCAGCCCAAGCAGTGAGCAAGGAGTCCCTCAGCAGTAAGCGAAGGGACGTGGGTATAAAGAGATGTTTTATCATTCAATATTTTTTTGTTTCATTGTTCAGGTGTATAAAATTCAGGCCAAAAACTTCAGATTGACCATAAAAAAATAAAATAAAATAAAACCTGAATGAAGACCTCATCATTCTCCACAAGGCTCAAAGAGTTGCTGGGAAAAACCATTTGTTTTCTGCAACTTTGCAGAGGTATAAAAATGAATAGGTTATAAAGAACATTCATCATTTAGTGTTACGGTGTCTCTAAACTTTTCAATGTGTAGGCCCACTTTGGAGGACCATATCCTACAAAACCGAAAGCATCAGTACATAAGGATATATTCACAAAGATGTGTTTATTTCAGCATTGTTTGTTGTAGAGGGGGGAATAGTAACTGCATGTTCAGTAGTAGAGAAATAGTGGAATGAATTCTAGTACATTCAGAATGTTTAAAGGAGGATTTATCTCTGAATGTACTGACCTAAAAGGATGTCTGTATATGTGGCTATATTTTAAAAGCTGTTGGGAAAGAATGTGTATAGTATAAACTAATTAGTATATACATATATTTTTCTACATTTATATTTGCTGCGTGAGCATGGAGAAGTATGTGGAAGAATATAAACCACATTACTACTTTTGCTGAGGGTTATGATTGGAGGGATAATTTGCCTTGTTACAACAAGCATATATTAGTTTTGTAATTAAAATGCAACACAGAGAAAGAAATCCTACTTAACCATTTAGGATTTGGTGAGGATTAACTGAGACAATATTTATAAAATGCTTAGTATAATCCCTAGGGCATAGTAGGCGTCCACGAAATGCCAGATAGTATTTGATTTTTCCTCCAGGGCTGATGTAGCATACAGCAGCCTGGCCCTTGCCTATGCCCACACTGTCACCTTGTGCATTCTGCATTCCAGATGGCTTAAGGTCTCTCTGGGCACACCATGCTCTGTCTCTGTGACCCTTAGGCTTAGGCCTTTGCACATGCATTTCCCTGTTTTAGAATTCCTATCCTCCCTCTTTCACCTGCTTAGCTGCTTTGCATCCTTCAAGTGTCAGTTTAAGTGCCTCTGTTGACCAAGGTAAAATATCTATCCTCTCTGGGCTATCCATCTTACAGCATAACACTCATCACCCTTTTTGAGCAGCCTGTCTATGAGGCTGTGTCCGTCCATCTTTGCACCCTAAGCACCTACTCCAGGACCATGGAATGGGTACTTGACAGAGACTAACAGAATAGCTGAGTGTGAACACTGACAGAGGCTGCATGACTTATGGGACGAGAAAGAAGGAAGACCCATTTTCTCATAAAAGCTCGGGAAGCCTAACAGGTACTGACTGTGTCATTGTTTGTTTTCCAGGTTTCTGCTTGTGTTATCTAAGTGCAGCATTCTTCCTCGGGCTTTTGCAAATTGAAAATGAACAAAGGTGCTGATGTTTTAAAATGATTAATTTTCTCAGATTATCATATATTGCTCCTTCAATCTGGAAGTTATTAACTTGCTAGAACAGTTCATAACTACACTTTATTAACTTTCTGCATAGGTACAAGTACTTCAGTTGAACCAGTGTCAGATAAAAGCAATTGAGAAAATACATTACAGAATGGAAACTGAGAAGGGCTTTACTGATGTGATTGCAGCTGCCATATAAACAAATTGTACAGTCCTCAATGGCAGATGACTCATTTCTTAGTCATGTTAAAAGACAGTCTTAAAAAATGGTAAAATCATGACTTTCACACTCTTTTGACAGTCTCATGATTCTTAGAATCTAAAGAATACACATCTTGTAGATGACAAACATTGAAATGGATGTGAAAGTGAAGGCAAACTTTTTCATGAGGAGCTGGTGATAGGCAATTGAACATTTTTGAATGGGACAGAATCTGCAAATCTATAAACAAGAATTATTGTATATTGCTATCAGTTATTCACAACTTTCCGAACTGTAAATAGATCAAAGATGAGTACAGGCTAGAATCAAACTGGAATTGTATCTTCTAGGATCTAGACCAGGGGTGTCCAAACTTTTGGCTTCCCTGGGCTACATTGGAAGAAGGAGAATTGTCTTGGGCTACACATAAAATATATTAACACTAAGAATAAATGATGAGCTAAAAAATCATTTAAAAATCTCATAATGTTTTAAGAAAGCTTACAAACTTATGTTGGGCCACATTCAAAGCTACAAAATCTGTCCTGGGCTGCATGTGGCCCACGGTCCAGGGCTCGGACGAGCTTAATAGGCAATACTGAAGCAGAAATTTTCCTACAGTCCCCTCTATTCTCAGCACTTTGAGGCTCTGTAAGTGCTACAGATGCCTCATATCAACCTAATATACTTTAATATGCTTTACTTATGATATCTCATTTAACCTATTTAATCTTTACAACATGAATATGAGGTAGGTATTTTTATGGAAGAGGCAGCATGGAAAGCTTAAATCATTAGACAGTCACTTAGTTAACAAGTTAAAGTGCAAACACAAGTCTCTGAACTCAAAAGTCATGTTTTTTTCCACTCCATTCTGCTGCCTGTTTGTTGACCCTTCCTAGAGTTTACTTTCCTCTTCCCTCCGCTTTACTTCCACTGCGGTTTTCTGCCATCTCCTGTTGGAGGAAGTTCATGCTTCCCATTCTCCATTCCCCAAACCATTCTAGGCTGCTTTACTCAATGTTCCCATCTCCACCTTATGCTCCCACTAACTGCTCTGGGGAGGGGAGCACTGTCTCTTCGTGTGTGCTCACCACCCTTCCCCTGTGGGTTTCCTAATTTTTAGTACAGTGTGGGAAGGGATTTTCTGTCTACCAACAAAGAAATTTCATATTGGAATGATAAAGATTGGCTTCTGGTTGGTACCACCTGGAAGACAGCATGGCCCTCCCCCCAAAAAACCTCTCTCTCTCTCTAGTCCTTCCTGTTTCTTCTTTTTGTAGACAGTTCCCTCAGCCTTCTCCTGTTTAAATTTTGCTTCACTGCTGCCACGTGTGGATATAAGGTAACCATATAGTTGCTGTTGTCCCAATAGTTTAAAAAATCTTTATCATTCAAGAATCTCAGTGTGATAAATCCAGGTAGAAGTCAAATTTGTATATTTGATTGAACTGTTGAATGTTTCGATTTTATGCTTTTCTTCATCCTGAAGAGTGAAAAATTACCCAGCTACTGGCTGCTCTTACAAGAGGCAAGATCTTCAGTAAGGAAGAACAGGAACATTTACACTGAACCTGACCTTCTGTTTTGTTTTTAAAACGTGGGTCCTCTAAAACAATACCTATCTTTTGTCCTTTTTATATTGTTGTTTGATTCAATTTGCTAAAATTTATCTAGAATTTTTACATCTGTGTTCATGGGGGATATTGGTCTGTAGTTTTCCTATAATGTGACTATCAGGTTTTGGTATCAGGGTAAAGTTAGCCTCATAGAATGAGTTGGAAATTGTTCTGTCTCTAATTTTCTGGAAGCGTTTGCAAAGAATTGGTTTTATTTCTAGCTTAACCATTTGGTAGAATTCACTAGTGAAGCCATCAGGGCCTACAGAATTTTTGTGGTAAGATTTTTAACTACAAATTCAATTTCTATAATAGTTATAAGGCTGATCAGATAATCGATTTCTCCTTGAGTAAGCTTTGGTACCTGTATCTTTCAAATAATTCATTCATTTCATCTAAATTATTAAATCTATTATAAAGCTATTAATATTCCTTTATTCATTTAATATCTGTAAATTCTTAAGGGATGCTCTTTCTCTCATTGTTGATATTGGAAATTTGTGTCTTCTATCTTTTTTTCTCCTTATCTAAATTATTAGAAGTTTATTCATTTTATTGATCTCTTTAAAGAATCAGCTTTTGGTTTCATTGATTTTCTCTATTTTCCTTTTTCTGTTTCATTGACCTCTTTTCTGATCTTTATTATTTCATTTCTTCTGCTTAATCTGAGTTGTACTTGCCTCTCTTTCTCTACTTTCTGAAAGTAAAAGCTGAGATTATTGATCTGAGACATTTCTTCATAAATTGATAAATTTCTATTATAAATTTTGGTGTGCTGTGTTTTTAATTTCACAAATCTTTCTTAAATAATCAAATTTATAATTTTATTTCTTCCTTGACCAGTGGATTATTGTAAAATATTATCTAGGTTCTAATTTTGAGGAACCTTTCAAAGATCTTTCTGTTATTGATTTCTAATTTAATTTCATTGTGGTCATAGGACATATTTTGTATGACTTGATTTCCATTCTTTTGCATTTGCTGAGGAGTGTTTTACTTCCAATTATGTGGTTGATTTTAGAATAAGTGCTATGTGGTGCTGAGAAGAATGTATACTCTGTTGATTTGGGGTGGAGAGTTCTGTAGACGTCTATTAGGTCTGCTTGGTCCAGAGCTGAGTTCAAGTCCTGAATATCCTTGTTAATTTTCTTGTTGATCTGTCTAATATTGACAGTTGGGTGTTAAAGTATCCCATTATTATTGTGGGGGAGTCTAAGTCTCTTTGTAGGTCTCTAAGAACTTGCTTTATGAATCTGGGTGCTCCTGTATTGGGTGCATATATATTTAGGATAGTTAGCTCTTCTTGTTGCATTGACCCCTTTACCATTATGTAATGCCTTTCTTTGTCTTTGCTGATCTTTAAAGTCTGTTTTATCAGAGACTAGGATTGCAACCCCTGCTTTTTATGCTTCTCATTTGCTTGGTAAATCTTCCTCCATCCCTTTATTTTGAGCCTATGTGTGTCTTTGCACATGAGATGGGTCTCCTAAATACCACACACGGATGGGTCTTTACTCTTTATCCAATTTGCCAGTTTGTGACTTTTAACTGGGGCATTTAGCCCATTTACATTTGAGGTTAATATTGTCATGTGTGAATTTGATCCTGTCATTATGATGCTAGCTGGTTATTTTGCCCATTAGTTGATGCAGTTTCTTCATAGTGTCGATGGCCTTACTTTGGTTTGTTTTTGCAGTGGCTAAGACTGGCTTTTCCTTTCCATATTTAGTGCTTCTTACAGGAGCTCTTGTAAGGCAGGCCTGGTGGTGACAGAATCCCTCAGCACTTGCTTGTCTGTAAAGGATTTTATTTCTCCTTCACTTATGAAGCTTAGTTTGGCTGGATATGAAATTCTGGGTTGAAAATTCTTTAAGAATGAATGTTGACTATTGGCCGCCACTCTCTTTTGGCTTGTAGGGTTTCTACAGAGAGATCCACTATTAGTCTGAATGGCTTCCTTTTGTGGGTAACTCAACCTTTCTTTCTGGCTGCCATTAACATTTTTTCCTTCATTTCAACTGTGGTGAATCTGACGAGTATGTGTCTTAGAGTTGCTCTTCTTGAAGAGTATCTTTGTGGTGGTCTCTGTATTTCCTGAATTTGAATATTATCCTCTCTTACTAGGTTAGGGAAGTTATCCTGGATAATATCCTGAAGTGTGTTTTCCAGTTTGGTTCCATTCTCCCCATCACTTTCATGTATGCCAATCAATTATAGGTTTGGGCTTTTCACATAGTCCCATATTTCTTCAAGGCTTTGCTCATTCCTTTTCATTCTTTTTTCTCTGATCTTTTCTTCATGCTTTATTTCATTAAGTAGATCTTCAATCTCTAATGTCCTTCTTCTGCTTGATCAATTCAGCTATTGATACTTATGTATGCTTCACAAAGTTCTCATGCTGTTTTTTTTAGCTCCATCGGGTTCTTTATGTTCTTCTCCAAACTGGTTATTCTAGTTAGCAGTTCCTATGATCTTTCATCAAGGTTCTTAGCTTCCTTGCATTGGGTTATAACATGCTCCTTTAGCTCAGAAGAGTTTGTTATTACCCACCATTTGAAGCCTACTTCTGTCAATTCATCAAACTCATTCTCTGTTTAGTTTTGTTTTCTTGTTGGCGGGGAGTTGTGATCCTTTGGAGGAGAAGAGGCATTCTGGTTTTTGGAATTTTCAGCGTTTTTACCCTGGTTTTTCCTCATCTTTGTGGATCTGTCTATCTTTGGCCTTTTCTGTTGTTGACCCTCGGATGAAGTTTTTGCTTGGTCGTCATTTTTGTTGATGTTGATGCTATTGCTTTCTGTCTGTTAGTTTTCCTTCTAACAGTCAGGACCCTCTTCTGCAGGTCTTCTGGAGTTTCCTTGGGGTCCATTCCAGACCCTGTTTGCCTGGATATCACCAGTGGAGGCTGCAGAACAGCAAAGATTGCTGCCTGTTTCTTCCTCTGGAAGCTTTGTCCCAGAGAGGCACCTGCCAGATGCCAGCTCTTTTGTATGAGGTGTCTGTCGACCCCTGCTGGGAGGTGTCTCCCCACCAGGAGGCACAGGGGCCAGGGACCCACTTGAGAAGGCAGTCTGTCCCTTAGCAGAGCTCAAATGCTGTGCTGGGAGATCTGCTTCTTTCTTCAGAGCCGTCAGGCAGGAACGTTTAAGTCTGCCAAAGCTGCACCCACAGTTGCTCCTTCCCTCAGTTGCTCTATCCCAGGGAGATGGGAGTTTTATTTATAAAACCCTGTCTGGGGCTGCTGCCTTTCTTTCAGAGATGGCCTGCCCAGAGTGGAGGGCTCCACCCAGTCCAAACTTCCTGGTGGCTTCTTTGTTTACACTGTGGGGGAAAACTGCCTACTCAAGCCTCATTAATGGTGGACATCCCTCCTCCATCAAGCTTGAGCATCCCAGGTTGACTTCAGACAGCTGTGCTGGCAGCCAGAATTTCAAGATAGTGGATGTTACCTTGCTGGGCCCCATCGGGGTGGTATCCTCTGAGCTAGACCTTTTGTCTCCCTGGCTTCAGCCCCCTTTCAGGGGAATGAATGGTTCTGTCTCACTGATGCTGCAGGTGCCACTGGGGTGTGAAAAAAAAACGTGTGAAGCTTGCTCAATATCTGCCCAAACGGCTGCCCAGTTTTGTGCTTGAAACCCAGGGGGTGGTGAAGGCACCCAAGCAAATCTTCGATCTTCTGTGGGTTGCAAAGACTGTGGGAAAAGCATAGTACCTGGGCCCGAATGCACCATCCCTCATGGTACAGTCCTTCACGGCTTCCCTTGGCTAGGGGAGGGAGTTCCTTGACCCCTTGCACTTCCCAGGTGAGTCAACACCTCACCCTGCTTCAGCTCACCCTTTGTGGGCTGCACTGACTATCTAACTAGTGCCAGTGAGATGAACTGGGTACCTCAGTTGGAGATGCATAAGTCACTCACCTTCTGCATTGGTCTTGCTGGGATCTGCAAACTGGAGCTATCCTATTAGGCCATCTTGCCCAGGAATAATCACAGTGGTTTTTTTGTTATTGTTGGTTTTGTTGATTTTTTCTAGACTTCTAGCAAAAGTATCCAAAGTCTGGAAAAGGCTTGATTACATTACAGTTTTGGTTAGGGCTAAGTAAATATAGCAGTGGCTCCTGTGGGTTTCTAGTATGAGTAGTTGGTAGAGGGGCTATTAGATAATCATGAACTTGAAATGATGCTGTTTCGGACTTTCAGCCTCATCAAGGTCAGTGTTGATATTGCCACTTTGCAGATACATTCAGCCTTAGAAAGTTTGATTGACTTACCTAAGGTCACAGAGCAAAAAAGTGGTGAAATTAAGATTTGAATTCCAGGTCTCTGTGGCTCCAAGGTCTATGTTCTCTATGTCAGCCAATAGATTTGGTAGGAATGACTGATAAACAGTGTCTGTGGAAGGCTGAGACTTGAGAGTAAATTTATCATAGCTGATCTTCCTTGATCCTTTAGTGACCTAGGTACAGTGTAATCAGGGCAGATCTTGTAGCTATTTCAGGTGTAGATTTAGTGTCTGTGAAAGAAACAGAAGCACCAAGGGGGTCAGAGAGGAGAACAATGAAGAATCCAGAGAAGAGTTTAAGATGTAGGAGGCAGCAAGGGAACTAACTAGGTGAATGCTATAAAGAGCAGAAAAAATGTGCCCATGCCTGATTCCTATTGATTTAGAAAGAATCCACCTTAGAATTACTTGCTAAAAATCTGTGAGCCACCCTGTGGGTGGGATACTGATGGACACAAAGAAGGAAACATCAGACACTGGGGCCTACCTGAGAGAGGAGGGTGGGAGGAGGGAGAGGAGCAGAAAAGGCAGCTATTGGGTACAAAAAGGCTCAGCTCCTGGATGACGAAACAATCTGCGCACCAAGCCCCGTGACAAGAATTTACCTGTATAGCAAACCTGCACATGTACCCCAGAACCTGAAGTAAAAATTTTTCGAAAAAGAAAAAAAAAAGTGAAAAACTTAAAAACCTGAATTTGTGGCATTGATTTTACATTTTTACCTACAAAGAACCAAAATATATAATTCAATGGTCTTCAAACCAAAAAAATGGAATTCTTATCTTTACACAAACAGAAGCAGAATTCCAATACATAAAGCAGGTAATTGCGGAGCCACTTGGAGCCTTCCCATGTGGATTCTCCATTCCCTCTACTGGCGACCTCTGAGGCACCTCCTCAGTCTTCTGGGATCTCAGAAACAGGTTGCAAAAGCTGACTGGGGAGAACTAGAAGGTGATTAGGCTGCAGACGGCCTGTCTCTCTTATCTGCTCTATGCATTCTGGCTGTATGGCCTTGGGCAAGTCTGCATCTAAGCCCCTTGCTCTGGAAATGGAGACGAAGGTAACTCATGACTTGTCCATCTGAGTAGGCTATTAAGAACGAGGACACTGGAGGTCCCATGTAAATATCTAATGGTATTATTTTGTGATAGTACTCTCCGTCTTGGAATGTTTTATTCCTTTTGAAAATCTTTATGTCTAATAAATTCTTTCTGATAATAATTTTATACCTTGTGCCCAGCTTTCCACTTCTCTTAGTTTTCCATGAGCTATTTCCACTCCAAATCCTATTTGATAATGAGTGTAAGGGGTCCCCAAACCCTCTAGGTTTGGTGATTCATTAGGAGGACTCACAGGACTCAACATATGATTTATTACATTGAAAAAAGTACAAAACAAAATCAGCACAGGGAAAAGGTGCATGGGGCAAAGTCCAAAAGAAACCAGGTTCAAGCTTCCAAGAGGCCTCTTCCTGGAATTCCTCCAGCGTCAATTTGTGATGCCATGTGTGAAATGTCTATGAGGAAAGCCTAGTAAAGACTCAATGCCCAAGGTTCTTACTTAGTGCTGGTCAATAGGTACCCTCTGCATGGCATATATTAGATTCCAGACTCCCTGACGGAAAGCAGATATCAACATAAACCACATTGTTTGTATAAGTAGTTTAGGCACAGTGAAACAATCATTAGTTAGGACTCATGGGAAGCCTCCTGAAATTCTATTTGCCAGATATGAGCTAAGGGACCCAACTTGCAAACAGGTCTAAGAATAACAGTCTGAAGATTACTATGTATACTCTTTTTTTCTTGATAAGCTTTAATTTTTTTTCTAGATACCTGCTGAAACAATTTGTATATAAAAATAACTCAGGAAAATGTAGGAATTTTTTCCATGTTGATGACAGCATTTCTGTATGATACTTCTCATTCAAATTCTCAGACTCAGATGATTTACTCTGCTTTCATAAAAGCTCACAGTCATACGATTAAATGAAATGAAAATCGTAAAAATAAAACAAAAATCTAAGATAAAGAATCTAGTTAATGTTTAGAATTATTATAGAAACATATCATTTTATATGTTCTTTTTCAATGCAAGTACATTTCATAAAAATATGTAATCAAAGTCTCTCCCCAAAGCCCAACATTTTTGTTTACATGAAAATAATTCTGAAATCTTATGGATTAATTAGGTAAATTTCTTTTGGAAAAGTTTATGTTGTTTTCCAAAATATTACACTGCTATAGCAAGAGACCCAATACTAAGATAGCTCAAAAAAAAAATGTTTATTTCTCTCACACATAACAGTTCCAAGGTGAGAGATTCAGGTGGATGGGGCAGATCTGTGCACTTCACCAGCATAGCCCTGCCAACTGCATCAGATAGCTCTGCACAGAGTTTCCCATTTCTGGTCATTGGAAGGAAGGGTTAGGAGAAGAAGAAGGGTGAGGAGCAGAAGTCCAGAGCCAAGAATGCCCTCTTAACCCTGTGATGTGAAAATTGCTCTCTTCAGTTCTGCTCATTGGTAGCAGACTGGTCACATGGCCATATCTAGTTGCAAGAGAAGCTGAGAAATGTAACCCAGCTACATGCCCAGGAAGAAAAGAAGGGAAAGTGTTGGTGGACTGCTAGGCATTTCCCCTGCAGGCCCAAAGAGTTTCCCGTTGCAGGTATAAACTAGGGTATTTAGCACTTTGTCCTAAAGATTCACAACTTTCCAAGTAATTGCAGAGGAAATAAAAACTATTTCTAGAATAATGTTCAAGCTGTCTTTAAAACTTGGTGTAATCTGTAGTGTAAGTAGATTTCAAGATTTAAAACACCAATTTTAATTGAGATTTTGTTAATTTAATTCTTTCAATATGCTTTGCTATTCTTGATATTTTTTACCCCAATTCTAGTTAATGTATTATTTCTCTTTAGTTTGCCCTTTTTAGCTATATGTAAGGCTTTGTCCCCCAAGCCAATTTTTAGCTAAAGAATTAAATAATTTTTAACTTCTGTATTACAGCTATGATTTCAAGGTTTGTACTTCTTTAATGTAAATCTAGGGAAATTGAAAAATAAAGTACCCCACTTCTAGTTTCTACATTTATACCACATCTGTTATCTTACTTATAATATCCAACTTCTTGAGGTTATTATGTTTATAATGAACTGGCTTATGTTTTCATTCCAGATGTGCAAATAGTAGCACTTGATTAGCTAAATTTAAAAGTACGTTTCAAAATTGTTTAGAAGACTCTCGTACTGTTTTATTGTATAATCACCTATGATTTCTATAGCTTTATTTTAAAGTTAGTGGGTTAAAAAAGGTAGCTGCTAGATAGTGATGACCAGTAATAAAGGTTCACATATTTCATCGTCTGGGAATGCACTAAAAACTGAGTAATTGGCCTTAGTGTCTATTATTTTTTTATTTCCACATCTTGAGAGTTTTGTATGACACACATATATACATGTACGTATATGTATTTATTTTCCATTTTAATATATTTCATCTAAATGTAAAATCTCCCCACTTGCAGAAAAGTTTTCCATTACTAAAAGTGCAGTCCTTTATGTACTGAGATGATGCTACTATGCACGGTGATGAAAAATTTCATTTTGACCTGTTTCTTGTTGGTGGAGACAGCTTTGTACTGAGCTCTTGTCACTCTTTCCCACAGTCCCTGGCACAATCAAGAACAGCCATTCACCAGATGCCAAGCTTGACTTGGGCACAGAGCATGTGGTCAGAGGACACGATGTAATTAACCCATTCATATGGAACAAATCCATGACCTTGGATTCACACAGGGCATGGAACCAAACTGCTGAAAACAAAAAATCCTTCAATAGTGTGAATTTACAGAGTACTTCAAATGTCTTTTTCTCTTCCCCAATTCTCTTGCTAATCTATTATCTCATTGTGGTCTCACAAAAGACTTGAGAAGTATGAAGAGAGAAGCATGACCAGATCTATTTTTCTTATATTTTTTTCCTTCCTTCCTTCCTTCCTTTCTTCCTCCTTCCTTCTTCCTTCCATCCACCTTTCCAACTTCCTCCCTTTTTTCTTATTCACAGAAAGAGAAACTAAGGGGGCAGAGGTGTTAAAGTAAAATGTTAGTAAGTATTCAGATCTATTAGCTGCAAACCCAGTGCAATTGCTACCATATAAGGATGCAGATGGAGCCAGAAGGAAAGAGTGTGTGTGTGTGTTTGTGTGTGTGTGTGTGTGTGTGTGTGTGTGTGTATGTGTGTGTTGAGATAGTGAAGCGGTTCACAGAGATAGTCTTTCTACTTCAAGCTTTGCCTTGATTATTCAAACCTTTGCATCTTGGAAGGCACCCTAGGAACTGTCTGTTTGCCCCCATGCTGCATGGCACTGCTCCTTGATCTGGCTTCCTCTTGATAATTTCCACAGATGAGATGCTCACTATCTCACAAGGCAGTTGGGATCATTTGTGTGATAGAACATATACTGGGTTAAATTTTGCCTCCCTGTGACTTCCATGCCCCATGGGAATACATAAAGAAGTGGAATCTTTTCCTTGACAAGTTCTACTCTGGATATCTGATAACGCCTCTCATGATTTTCCCAAGTTTTTCCCCTCCAAGCAAGCATCTGTTTCCTGCAGCTTTGCCTTTCCATGTTCATGGCGTCTTTTTTCCCTGTCCATCTTAAACAGGGAACAGAGAACCAGACTCCAGCTCAGAGAACAATGGGCAGGAACTCTGCTGGAGCTGAAAGGGCTGTGTAAGCAGCAATTCCAAGTGTGGGCTCTGGGGACAGACACTGCCTTCGTCATCCTGACTCTGCCTCAGGAGAAGTTACCTACCCTTTCTCTACTTCAGTTTTTTAATCTATAAAACAATGAAAACAGGAATAAATAAAATCATGAGTAATTCAGAAGAGAGTGCCTGACACACTAGTCCATGTGTTAGCTGCCATTGCATTTATGTTTTTGGCAGTCATGCTATACTGGTAGTTCATTAAGAACTTTTAGTCAATTAAGATCAGGGCCATTTATATATAAATTACTAAAACCAATGTCCCGTCTCTCTTATATTTGTAAGTACAGTGTGTATGTTGTATGTATTTGAACCTAAATGATGGGACTCTACCCCTGTTAAAATTCATCTGATTTCAGTTCCTTCAATCTTCATGATGTCGTCCAACATAGCAAGTTTCCTTTACAGTCTTTTTTTGTTCTTTAAAGGTTTGATCTTTTATGACTTCAGCCATATCGCTGAGAAAATAAAAAGCCAAACAAAACTGGAACAATTACAGAGCACTTTGGGTTTATATTATCATCCTGCCTACATTTATTTAGTCCATAATAGTACAAGCGATTGAATTTCATATTTGAAATTAAGGTACCCACTCTGCAAAGATTCTGTATTGACAACACTAACTATCCATGTATTAACACAAAGAGATGAGACTGGTTTGGCATGACTTATTTCTAAAGCAAATTTTTGGTTTGCTCCTTCCTTTCTCCATTCTCTTAGTTATTTCATCACATGAATAGGTGTGGCACTGGCTATGATATGCACAGTTTCCACCATAATTTTGCCTTCAAATAGTGAACTTATAATTTCACTATTTGAGGACCAAGTGAAAATATGTTTCTAGCTTAGCAGAAACTAATCCAACGATGGATTTTACTTCATATGCATAAACCATAAAAATACCTGTTTTGGTCTGAAAAGTCAAAAGAAAATTACTTACCACAGAAAAGTCACAGAAAATTACTTATTTCACATTACAAATAAGCACCCCCTCCCCCCAAAAAGAAAAGAAATCCAACTTGAAGAGTGCATCCAGAGACTTTTAGTTGCTTGGGATCATCCAGGAAGTAGATAACAGAACCGGTAAAAATTAGGCTTACTGTCTGCCCAATATTTTTCCTCAATGCAATGCTGTGTTGCTTTCAGCCCTTATGCCCCTCATGGGAGCACCTTATCAGGTGAGATTTTGACCACAGCCTTCAAGGAGGTTCATGTGAGGCTTCATATGTTTGACCTAACCAACCTCTGAATCTTTTGAGGTTCATCCATCATTAATTTGCAGTAATTGTTTTGACATTGTTGATCTCTCAAAACATAAAAAGTATTCCCTAACAATAAAGAGGCTGTGATTTCATTAAGGATTTGTTACATTTCAAGGGGGGATACAATTATTTTATGAAAAACAAAAGGAACCTTGTCATAGCCTATTAAAGTAATCTTCTAACCCCCACTGAAATTGCCTGAGGACTTACATGGCCCCTAATTACACACAGTCTACCTTGGATTTTCATGTAATTTAAATGAATGAGTCTTGTACTGAATGTCTCATTTTTAGATTACTCAATGTCTCTTATTTAAATTGCTCACACTCAATATTTTGACCTCCTTCCTCAAAGAGTCACCTAAGAGAATAGAAGATTCTGGAAAAAAGAGAGCCTATGTCTCAGAAAGTTATCAAATTACTTTTTTTTTTTTTTTTTTTTAAGACACTGACTAGTTCACACTTCCTTACTAAAAATACTGTGGAGTGTTTGCCATAGGAGGAGAATGAATAAGTTGAAGAAAAGGGTTTTCTTTCCCTAAATATTTCTCAGTGAGATTAGAAAATGCTTCTTACTGTTAACCTTAAAATCCAATGTGCAGGGCTTGACCACTGCTAGCTGCTTATAATGGAAGTAAACTGCCAAATTGTAAACACAGCTTAAGTCGCCTTTTTTCTGATGGTTTGAACTAAACTTAGGCCCCCTTGGGATCTGAATTTAGTTTGGACAAAATGCAGCTATCTGTGTCAAGGAAGGATAGCAAGAAATCACCTTATAATGCCTCCTCCTAGAACTAATTGTGCTGATAGTGATCATTTTAATGACCTACAGTACAGATTTATTTTTAAAAAAATCAAAATTGGTGAGAATTTTTGAGTCCTTGGTTTGAATTGAATTCTCAATGTTTGGAAACTTTTCAGAGCTCAGTTGGACTGAGATGTGAGGAAGCATGGGGATGAGAGAGCGTCCTTACCTCTTAGGTCAACTAGAAGGAGGTGTGGGAATGTTAATTATTTCCTGACTATCCCTGAAACTGGGTCAAAAAAAAAAAGAGAAAAGAAAATCAAGCTTTTTGTCAATTTAAAACATTTTTTCCATGTTATACTTCATTTTTGAGAAGCTGCTGGATATTCTGTTATGCAGACCTTTCTTTGCATGGCCAAGTCCAGTTACTGTCACAACAATTCTCATGAAATGCATAAATGGGGTGAACAAAAATTGTTTTGTAAAGTGTTATGCATGGGTAGTAAATAATAGCAATATTAAAACACATTTAACTCTACAAGTAGCCTCTGTTACCATCCTCAGATGTCAGATGAAGAAACTATGGCATGGGCAAGTACATATATTGATCAAGTTAACTTAGCTTTTGGGCCAATATTACTTAAATGGTTTGCTCTTTCTGCAGCATAAACTTAGATTTTTAGAAACAACTGTGGCCAGTAACTCAATGGAAAGGCATCATCTACATTCGAAATTGACCATACTGGAGTTGTGTCCTGCTGTGTTGTCTCAGTGGTGCCATGTCAATTCCCAGTGATAGTGATTAACAGTAACATTTGGGGAAAGGACAGCGGTGGAGAGTGAGAATGAAGACCTGAGACAGTAGCAAAAACTTCCAGGATAGACTATCTGAGAAATGAGTGGGACTTGGATTTTGGCCACTCATTGATTCATTCAGAAACTATTTATTGAACATTTACTGTGGGCCTGGCACACTGTTCTCAGCCATGGGGACTTTATGGTGAACAGAACAGATGAAGGCCTTCCTGTCATGTAGATAACATGGCCTCCAAAGGTACTTCACACTAATAATTTTCACTCCCATTGTCTGAATTTTTAGTTGTTCACAGTTCTCTGCTTTTGAGGATGTTCTTTCTATGTTTCAGTTACTTCTCTGGGATTTTCTTCCTATAAACTAGTTTATCTTCTGAGGCACAGAAGGGGTCTATATTCATGTGGTCTGTAAGATCAGGGGAGGAAATAGCTCTTGCAGGTTATTTAAAACCTGCACAAAGATGTACAGGCATGGCTTACACAGCCCTGGGCTTCAGCCCAAGAATGTGCTGATCGTGTCCACAACTACAACTGCATAAAGACCCACATTAAAACAGTAATAACAGAGAAATGAAGGGGAAAAAAGTCACAGAGACAAAACAGAAAGGGTTCTTGCATTAAATCACTTTTATCTGAGCTCATTCACTTAAGGATACAATCAGCTCACTATTTCAGCAGCTTGGGACCTTAGAAAGGCATTTCAAGATTAATTATAAAATGAATTCTTTAAAACGGAAAAATACACCGCTTTCCTATTACTCTTTAACAAGAGCCTAGTTAACGAAGCTTTGAGGCAGTTTAGTGGTTTGACTGCCACCTACTGTTTGTTTTTTGCCATAACTCACATGTAGCTTGGACAAGAGGTAAGAAAAATGCCTTGGGCAAACCATTTTTAAAAAAGTATTTTAATGTATATGCTGTAATGTAACTATTTAAACATGATAAGGGATTGAGAGAATGTGATTGATTCCATTTCAAATTACTGTATTTGTTGTAGTAGTTTATGACAGTCCACTGTTTAAAAATGCAAATTCTAAGGCATTCTAAAAACATATATATAATACATTATATAATATATATGCATATAGATGCATCCATATGTATATATATGTGCAAGGCATTTCATTTAGTCCTGACAAAGCATTATACTTGAAATTTATAAAAATATGCCACAAACACAAATGCATCAACCTGAAAATATCATCTCATGAAGCTGGCATCTGATCTTTAAAACGGAAAAGAGATCTCAATCATCACACTTTTATGCTTACATGGCTTGTGAAGACTTCAGAAGTATAATCACTTTTCTATCAAATTAAGGAGATCAAGTACTAGTCATCTCCAGCTAATTCAGAATGACTCAGACTTTTGATAGAAATCTGTTCAGTTAACACTGCAGCAGTCATGATATTCTGTTAAATGCTTAAAGTTCAAAGGCAGAATAGTTTTGCATTTTTTCCCTCTAATATCTAAATTTCTCAATTCAGAGTAATAACTCATTTTCTAGATATGACAGTGCTAGTTACCGTTTAAATATAGAATCTTGGTGATAACTTTAAAAACATGTTATCCCTAAGGCACATTTTAAAAAATGTCTATATGAGTCTATGTGAGTCATTTTATTCTTAAAATTATACCTTTTCAAGCCTTTGTCCTAAATTATGCATATAAAAATTGCAAACTGTTTATGATGTATATATTTATACGCTTTTATATCTTCAAATGTGTTTGTAGATTATTTCATTCACACTAAAATCTGGTTATATTTATTATATTTTATGAAGCATAAAGAAAAGTCACCTAGAATATTTTGGCATTATTAAAATGTGCTCCCTGCTAAAACTATGTTGCAGTTTTCAGTATAAAATGATGTCAATAAATTCCAACATTCTAGAATATTTTCAGGTAACATTTCTTTTCTCGGCTAGGGATAATAATAGAATAGTGGTAGCTTGATTTGTTAAGACAATCTTGATGAAAGACAACATCAACATCCTAGTTCATTTTTGCCATAATAGTATTTTTTCCTGATATATAAAATAGCCATCTTAGATTTCAAAATGACTATTAGGCCTCTCTCTATATATATTTTTCAGATAACTGCACATTATTAGAAATTTGTCCTTAGTGATGCCAATAATATAGATACAAAACAAAAGCTTCTCATGTGGCTTTATTTACAGTGATGCTGATAAATTTTATAAAAATAATAGATGATATTAAGCAACATGAGCAAATTTGATCAAATGCTCATTTTATAGCTTTTCCCCCAAGCAATTCCATCCAGTAACAATGACACTAATCCAAAGCCAAAGAAAAATAGTTTTACCTAAAATGTTGGCAAAGGAGCTGAAACAAATAAAATTAAGCTGACCTTTTAATAAATGTCTGTTTATTGATTTAAATTCACTTTTTTTCTTTTCCTGAGCAATGCTGACGAGGCCTGTTAGAATACAAGCATGTATAATAACTTGGACATAACCATTTTTACTTCTTTTGTGTGTCATTACTGAAAGATTGAAGCAAGCTTCACCTAAGTGTAGTGATGCAAAAATAATAGTATCCCAGTCTGGCTGCGCAAGAGCGGAGGCAAACAAGAGCTTCATATTAAAGTGCCTTCTAGGTAGCTGACATGACGCATCTAGTCAGACGTAAATAATGACAGACGGAAACTATCATGAGGTCTGTGAAGCATCAACATACTGCTATCATTTTCTCTCTAACCTTGCCTTGCTAGCAGCTCTCAGCCTTACAGGCTGAGAGATCATTTAAAAAGCAAATCCTAATGACTCTGCCCACTGTAACAACAGTCAGCGAGATTGGCATCAATTTAGCTCAGTTTAGAAACTCAGAATAACAGCCATTGTTGACTTGCAATACCCTAAACTCCAGTTGTTCTCCACAAATCAACCCCATCCCCAATGTTACCCTTTCCCCATGGCTATTTCCATGCCTTGGAAAAAGATTCTCCTCTCTGGTAGGAAAATGGTTCATCTCAGTTACTCACTTGGCACTCTGTATGTAATTTCTTAGGCTGCACCTATTTTTCTAGACGAGCTCATTTGGTACAAAATGCTTTAAAGTTTCCCTCCCTCCCCCTTTCATGTGGCACACATTATTTTGTGTAGATTATGTATGCACAGGGTAACAGTGGGTAAATAACATCCCAATGTCCCTGTAGCTTAAGCCTAACATGGTTATGGTTCAGATAAACACGTCTGTACATAGCTGCCATAATCAATGTGGAATGGCAGAACAATTTTGCAGATGCAGTCCCAGGAAGAAAAAAAAAGAAAGCTGTCTTGTCCAGATTCAATAGAATCTATTCACCAAGAAAACCTGCGATAAAGCAGTCGCACGTTTTATTTGTTAAGACACTGATGACTTTGCAAGCCAGAGGGAACTGAAGCTGATGTACAATAGGATAATAGCATTATCACTTTGCAAATCAGCATGTGGCTTTGCTTGGGTGCCAGCAGAAGGGCACAGGGGTTCTGAGAGCTCTAGCTGGCAAGTTGAAAAGGCAAGATCAAACTGCCTGGTTGTGAGTGAAAATGTATGAGGATAAATTGCCATGAGTCTTCTTCTGCTTGGTTAAAAACAGATTTCATATGTGTGTTTTATAAGGGGCTAGGAGGTGAATGGATGGCTTAAGTATTTGTGTGAGTATGTGTGTGTCAGGGGTGGGGTGATTAGGAAGCAGAATAATGGGAGGCTCACAATAGCCCATCTTAATGGAGAGCTATTGATCTCATTTCATAACACTTTAATCTCCACCTAAACATCTTACTTACCTTGTGTAAAAGAGATGCCAAGTCGAAATAAATAATAAACACACAATATTTTAAGTACTTTTGAATTTTGCATGGTAATAAATATTAATGCAGCTTGTGACTCCCAAAGAAAATAGAAGGCACTTAATTCTGTTGTTGATATCAGGTACTGTGCAGGTTGATTTCCCGAGGTGAAAGTGAAAAATGCACTATTTGGACTAAAATTTAGATTTAATAAATAACTAATTTAGGATCTTGTTCTATATGCAAGGATATAATCACAAGGCATTTGTTTTTAAAAGGTTTCATTTATTCTTGTGAGCTTAATTATTGCAAGGAAACTGTGAGCAATTTGTTTTTTACCAGTGTCTGATTTCTGAGAATGGTTATTAAATATTAAATGGATGCATAATTCAGGCAATTAAGAAAGTAATCACACAAAGTAATGTAATGGAAGTTAATTATTACTGCATAAGCAAATAGTTCATTAATGCTAGTAGTTGCTATGGCTGCATTCTTAATACATGCAGAACTGAAGCATGAATCCTCTGTGTATTCAAGGAGCTGGTAGGAAGTGTGATGCTACAGAGAGAGAGCGCCACTAATGAAAAACAGAAGCAAATAAGGCCATATTGACCCCTGACTTGTCTAAATAAGGTGGGATCATCATTACTTAAGAGAGTTTTGTCGAAACCACGACTGTACTAGCTGCTTATAATTTTTTTGGTTTGTAACACAAGCCATGACTTAGGCCAGGAGAGGCCAGGAGGAATTCAGCTTGTTAAAACAAAAATCACCAATGGTACCTCCCCTGTTTTGTTTTGTTGTTTAAAGCCAACCCTTTTGTTAAACAGTTAAGTTCATCATTTGTAACTTAAGACTCCGTGGATCATTTTATATACATAAAAGCATTAGAGCTGGTAACAGATCTAATTTTGTCCTGCTGTTCAACCCCAAGTGAACATTTTGACATTTCTTTGCTAACACTACCTCTCTAAAGCACTGTGCTTTATAAAGGTTATTTTATGTTAATTCAACACATGTGGGTTCCGGTGCTTTCCAGACCTGGTGCTGCTGTGAGGCGTCAAGGTGGCTAGAGCATGCCAGGCAAGGCAGAAAGGGGAGGAGATAGAGCAGTGGTGAGGATTCAGCCCAGAGCCTCCAGGGCTGAGCCAGGCCCTCCTCCAGAGGAGATCAACCTGTTTACAGGTTTACTTTTTAACCACCCAGAACTACCCAGGTTCATGCTTTCCTGCAGCATCGGCATTGCCTGCCCCATCTGGTCACAGAATTTCACACAGAGAAAGATAACTCTGTTAGATGCCAGGAACTTTCCTACCACCCCGATGTAGGCAACAGCTCATCATACTCCTGAGTTATTTGCTTGCCTACCTGCAATGCCATTATGAAGCTCTACTGGCCGCCTCCCAGGCTTTAGTGCCGTGCTAGGTGGGGCATGGTGGAAGTCAAGAGACACTGGTCTCGTAAAGGGGATGCTTCAGACATTTAAAGAGAGTCCAGCACTTGGGTAGCTACTGAGGGAAGTAGAAAAGATGTCCAAGACATACTCCATCTCTACTCTAGGAAAGGAGCTTATGGGACAGCAGTTCTTTTAGGCTCTTTTGAGCCAGGGAGATTTGGACACTCTAGTGCACCTGAGCATTTAAAAAATATCTGCGGCAGAGGTGGGTGGATCACAAGCTCAGGAAATCAAGATCATCCTGACCGACATAGCGAACCCCATCTCTACTAAAAATACAAAACTTAGCTGTGCATAGTGGCATGCGCCTGTAATCCCAGCTACTCGGGAGGCTGAGGCCAGAGAGTCACTTGAACCCAGGAGACGGAGGTTGCAGTGATCCAAGATCACACCACTGCACTCCAGCCTGGGTGACAGAGTGAGATTCCATCTCAAAAAATAAAAAATAAAAAAATTGCATTTAGTTTTAAAGAGTTTGTGGTCTCTCTCATCCTATCTGTGGAGCTCAGAATTAAAACTGTTTTAGAGGAGCAAGACCAATGTTCTTCAAGCAGATAGTGAACATTTAGGAGAGCATCTGTCTGCATGCTTGGCACATAGATTACAAATACAGCAGAGGGATTGGTGGGGTCTGAGGTAGTTTGAGGAAAGCCTTATGGAACAAATGAGCCTTGAGCTTGACTTTAAAGGATGGCTGGTATTTTGAGGCCAATAGCAAACCGTTTAATGTAGAAAAGCATGAGCAAAGGATGAAAGGTAAGACTTCATTCATTTATTCTTTAACATATCCATCCACTTAACAAACATTG
This sequence comes from Cebus imitator, assembly GCF_001604975.1. NCBI lineage: Eukaryota > Metazoa > Chordata > Mammalia > Primates > Cebidae > Cebus > Cebus imitator. Next base: position 5,661,532 of record NW_016107425.1, on the reverse strand, counting down.
AACACCTACTGAATTAGATAATTATAGAAAATAAAGGTAAGGCATAGTTCCCTGACCTCAAAGAATCTACAGTCTGGAAGATGGAATACAGCAAGCATAGAAATAACCATATTACAAGGGAAAAATGTAAATGCTCTGAGCAAAATCTAAAGAACCACAAGAGAAGGGTGAATGCCACTGGGGGTTTCAAAATGTTTAATGTAGAAGACATATTTCATCAGGACATTATTGCAAGGAAACTGTGCAATAATATAGGCAGGTACAGCCAGTGCTCAACTTACGACCATGGTCGAGGCCGCAGACCAGTCGTAACACGATTTGGTCGTAAGTTGAGTAGGCTATATGTACGGTTGAAATGGTGCACGCGGAGATGGTAGTGCTGCCGGAAGCTGGTCCACACTGTCGTACGCCCAGCTGGGCAACGTTTGCGCTGCCAGACGCGGAGCAGTCGTGGCTAGTGATTGTGGTCGTAAAGTCGAATGGTCGTCTAAGTTGCATAGGTGGTAAGTCGATCAATACCTGTATAAGGTACCTTCAAGACCACACCTTCAGTTTGGTTGTCACACCTCAAAAAGAGGAGGGAAGCAGTATAGGTAAAGTCAGAGAGGTCGGGACGTATGCTGTATGTTTGGAAAACATGTTTACCCTGAATAAAGCATTCATTGAATTGGGAAAACTTTGAAAGGTGAATGAGAGCCACCATAGATGCCCTCAACTGACAATTAAAGGAGCATAAGTAAATCATGGAGAATCATGGATTTTCCTTAATGTGGTATTTTAGAATAGGAAAGCATTGGAGGGGGTGTCTCTAGCAATGGGGAGACTTGACAGGCTGCTGCAGTAATGCAGGAGAGAGCCACTGAAAGACTCTTGTTGGTATGTAGCCCAGGGAATTTACATGTTGAGCAAGAGAGAGTGGGTAATGAAGGAGGAACCATGGGAATTTCTAACTTATGCCCACCTGATGGAACCAGAGGTAGGACATGACTCATGGACCACTTTCTAAAGGAGACACCATTTTTATTCACCAGGAAGGAAATGGATATGTATTATGATGATAATAGATTTCTATGTTGCCTCTGCCACTCTTCCTCTGAAGAAATATTCTGAACCTGCACCTTACATCAGAAGGACAGGCCATGCATACCAACTGTACCATTTATTTTCCTATAACACATTTTAGTATCTCCTCATTCAGACTAGTGTTTGCCATACAACATCTGGTATATAAAGTCAGATTATTTCTATAAATCTTTGACCTTTAAAACACACCTTGCTCTGCCAAGGATCAAGGCCATTTCCTTGAGTAGAGCTTAAAGCTTTCACTATATGGGCCCCTCCCCTCTCTCTGACATTGGAGAGGGCTGTTCTTTCACTTTTTAAAGGGGAATCTCCTACGTTTCTTTATGTAATGTCCATATCTGAGAAGTAAATTGAAAAGGTATTGTTTCTGGTTTGCAGGTGAGACTCAGAGGAGATAAATGCCTGGCTATAGATAGCTAGTAAAATATGAGTCTAAGATTAAAACCAGCCTTTCCACCTCAAGAGGGTATCAGTGTTCAAGAGAGCCCCGGGTGAAAGGTATCAGGAGCATTTACTTTCCAAGGAGTTTCTACCAGAATCCTCAGTTCAGCTTTATCATTTAGAGGCCAAACTCAAGTCAAGTTCAGGTAGAATATTTGAAACTTTAAATTTTGCCTTCATTTTAAGAAATATAGTGCTTCAATTTTCCATTTAACATTAAATCTCCTCTTTACTCTTATAGATATTTCCAATGGGGCCAGATTATATTCCATCTCACATTCTCTGCTGAGATACTTCTCTCTCTAGATAAGTCATATATCATTTCTGCATAATTCCTCTACTTGGGAACAGTTTATCTCATTACCTTCTAAGTCACTGAAGACTAAGTATCACAACTTATCCCAGCGATAAAATGTAGGCACTTGGCTTGCTCATCTGTATACCCAAGTTCTGTTTCAGGCTTTGAGGCCATTGATTTACTAAGCTAACTCTAGAAGTTTCCAAAGAATCCCAATGGACTTCCAAAATTCAGCAGCTGCTTCTTCACTGATGAGGTAAAATCGTTATCAGATTATAGAATTTTGCTGTTGTTTGGCATTGTCATGCCAGGTGCCACAAACTCACCTTTAACACATGCCAAATCACCTACTAATCAATTACTTTCATTTACATTTTGAAGTCTTTAAACCTTGGAAAAGCAAGCAGACCCAAACTAGGCAGAAGACATGTGTGCTGAACACCTAGCTGTTTGAATGGGCCTTTACATCATGCTAGGACAGTGCCCGGCTTCTCCTTTGGCAACCTTCCCTGTGACGTGGGTGGCAGATGAGGGCAAGGTTGAAAAGAAAATCCCTGTCTCATGTGAACTAAAAACTAGTCTGCATTGCTCTCATTAGGCAGCCTCTAAGCTGCCAGAGAAAGACTCAGCTTACACTGGAGCTCTCGTGTTCAATCCTCCACAGTGGGGAAAAACACGTCTTAAGGGGACTAATGACTAATTCCCTACATCATGTCTAATGTATCCCAGGATGCTAACTTCAGCACACCTGCCTTCACTGCTGGTAAGGTAATGAGAGTGCTTGTGAGTTACTGGTCACTGACAGCATTTATAATATTCTTCAACCTAATGTTATTGCATAGGCCAGTGTACAGTGTTCACTAAGAGTAGGTGAATTCTGTCACCTTGGGAGCCCAGTTTTATGGATAGTTGGCTGTGGAAGTGGTTCAAAACTCTTTATAAATGAGGTGGATGCGTTTGGAAAGGTTCTAGGTGTCCCATGATACCCTGTTAAATTTTGTTACTAATTACATCATCAAGAGGTAATTACAGTACTCTGACACCAGAGATTTTAAAATTACAACCATCCAGGAAACTTAGCCCATAAAAAAGGTATGCATTGGCCTGGATAACTAGGATGGTTGAGAGAAAGTGTGGAGGTGGCATGGGGCAAGAGCTGGAAAATCAGATTGCATGAGTTTAGTCAGCACCTAAGTCCATTGGTGTGTGTGATCTTCCAGTCTTTGCTAGGGAGGTTGAGTGTAGCTGCATTAGAGGCACTCGTCTCAATTTTAGAGAATCAAAAATAACTTGATTCACTCAGGAATATACCTAGAATAATTATTTTATTTTCTCAAATCATGCCACTTTTGGTGGGGTTTCAGAAATCTGAGCTGACATTCTATTTAAAAAACAAAATGAAACGTGAACTTCCTATGAGGAGAATTTCAAGATAATGCAGAAATTTTTTTAAACCAAATGGCCAAAGATAAATACAATGCAGGGAGACACAAGTATGCCCAGACTCTTCTCAGAAGAACACTTTAGGCTTGGTCTCTTAGTTCCAGCTTTATCTCTGTTTGCATTCTGCTATGAATGAACTGGAGTGAAGCACTTACTGCTCTTTTCCTGAGAGGTACTCAATCAGAGTGGTTAAAAATGTGGACTCTGAAGCTGGAATACCTTGATTTGCTTTGGGGTTCCTCCAGGATAGGCTTATGTGCTAGTTAGGGTAATGCTGGTTACTGTAACATATATACCCCAAACTATCTGTACTTTGACACAATAGAAGTTTATTTTTCACTCATATAACAATTCAATGCTGGTATTCCTAATGAGCAATCTTCTATGTTGTGATTCAGAGATGAGGATCCTTCTTCTTGTGGTTCTTCTGCCTCCTGCAACCTCAGTATTTTCTGCATCTAATCAACAGCTAAGTAGGGAGTGTGGAGAAGGCACAGCCAGTAATTGACTAGCTTGTGAGACACAGACATTCCTCCCACTGCTTTCTATTGGCAAGTACTAATCACATGGCTTCACCAAGAAGAATGGGAAGCTGGGAAATGTAGTCCCTTGCTGGGCAGCTGCTTCTCATACACAGCTTGATTTTACAGCAGATGGAGCAAAAATTTTGGTGAAATGTTAGTTGTCCTTGCCTCACTTGGGCAAGATACTTCAACTCTCTGCACCTCAGTTCAATTCCCTTGTCTATAATATAGATATAATAACAATACCTGCTTTGAGAGTTGTTGAATAAATTAAATTGGATAATGTATGGAAAATGTTTGACATATAGAAAACACTCAAAAAAAGTTAACCATTATTTCAACTATTTGTGTTATTTTTTCCTTAAGTTCCTTTATCTCTATTCAACAGAGATAGTCGTAATTAATGTCTCACATGACTCTAATTAAAATAACTGGTCAAACAATATGTAAAAAGGCCCGTGTTTATTTTCTGAACAAAGAAAATCTATTTGATGAGGTGTAAAACTATGCAGTGTGACAGTCAGGCAGTCCCTGAAGGATGTGAAGCCTGCCGGTAAATCATGGCCCCTGCTCCACTCCTGCTGCATGTTCTATGCACAGGAGGAAAGTTTGAATTTTTCAGAGGAGATGACAGAACAGTTCATCATTTCATTATCTGCATGTTATTTTTCAGAATCTCTTTCCATACCATATCCATTAGGAATTACAAGGATTTGTCTTTGACTCTATCTATATATGTGTGTACTTAAAGGACTTGAAAAGGGCATTTTCAACCCTTAATGTGATTCAGTTCTATTTCAATAAAACTGCTTCATGAATAGCAACCAATTTAGTAAGGTCAATTTTCCTTGCTGTTAAATTCTGCTTTCAGAGTGCAAAAAAATTCTATGGTCACCAATAAGAATCCTGGCAAAGTGAAAAAAAAATGAAGATAGTCAAGGATCCCACAGTTTTAAACATGGGGGCTTGCTGCTGATCAGAGAGCTACTCTCTCTAAAGGGTCATTTACTTTTATAATAATTTCATAAACCGAGCCCAAGCTATGCCAAATCACACCACATCTAACCTAACCTGGCTGGTTGGAAAGCTTGATGTCAGGGTCATATAGCAGAGTTCTTAAGCAAATGGGCTCTGTTCACAGAATGCCTGAGTTAGAATCTTGGCTCTACTCCTAACTATACCTGTGCAGCCTAGTGCAGGTTACTGAACCTTTCTAAGCCTTGGTTTCCTCATTTCTAAACTGGTATTTTTAAAAATGCCTCTGTTATAGATTTAATTGAGATAATTTATGTGACATGCTTAGCACAGTGCTTGATGCATAATAACAAGAAGCACTTATTATGTGCTCTGTTTTAAGAGCTTTTCTTGTATTTACTAATTTAATTCTCAGAACAACCATATGGCAAAAGATACTATAATTATTCCAATTTTACAGGTAAAGAAACTGAGGCCCAGAGGGGTTGAGTAGTCTCCCTAAGATCACATATCCAGTTACATGGCAAAGTTAAAATTCAAGCCCATGTATGCCAGCTCTGGAGTCCATGCCCTTAGCATGTATATTATGCTGCTTCTCCCTAAGACCTTAGAAATGTCATTTTTATTAAAAGATAGAGGTTCAGAATTCAATTCAGAAATGTTTGATAATATAGTTCTTAAATTGGGAGTATTAAGGAATAAGGGCCTTGGAAAACTTTGCTCATCAATACTTGAGTTAGTGAATGAATGAATGAGTAAATGAGTGAATTAATGAATAAATGAAAGCAAATGTTGCATGATTAAAGCCAGAAGTATGACTTAGAACCACACTCAGGAAATCAGCTTTGGTTAGAAGACATAGACATTATACTATTATAATGTCACATTAAGAATAAAATGACAATTCCAAGGTTTGTACTAGTAGTAGTTTTAAGACATAGGCATCTTCCTGCTGAGTCTCAGACTTTAGGTGGAGGAAGCTTGTCACCCCTTGGGAAGCACCCAATGTGATGATCGTATTTTAGCAATGTGTGTGTAAAGATGGTTTGCCAGAATCCAGCACTGGCCCATGGAAAACACATTTTTATCTGACTTTTTAAAGCCAGATTTGGTGTTCCATTAGCACTGTGTAGGAGGCCCAAGTGTCCTCTGCATTATGCTAATTGTTTAAGCATGACAGGTTATTACTTCAGTCAGGGGTAATGTAGGCTGGGGGATAAAAGTAGGGCACAAACACAATTTTCTAGTTTTTGAGAAGCAATTATAAATAGATGAGAAGTCGTAAAAATATGACACATGGGAGGGCTCATCAGTAGGATTGAAAAGGCAACTGGAGCCCCTTCAGCCAAGAGAAGGAGTGGTTCAACGCTGGCAAGTCTACAGCAGTGATTTAAAAATAGCAGTGATAATTCTGCAGCAAAACAGAACAATGAAACCGAGAGTCACAGTGCTCAAAAAAGACATTGGCCCAACACAATGCTCTCTCATTGGATAAGCTATTTTCATAGCAAACCCAAATTTCAAAATGTCAGCCTGATAAATAGGGGAGATTTGAAAGGATACAGTCAAGGTGTTTCATTTTAATACTTAAAGAAGAAAAAGAAGGTATTTCTAACAATCTTTTAGAGCTTTAAGGAAAGAGGATGTTGTGTTTTGAAAAGAGACCTAGTTGTATCTTTTCTAGAAGCTATTTTAGTATATACAACCATTAAGCAGGTTCAGATCATATTATGAGGCTCATTTTTTCACTATAATAGAGTGAATATTAGTTAGAATTCAATAACCACAATGAGCTATAAAAGTTTAAAACATAATGTCTTACTTTGATTCCCATTTTTTTCTGAGTATAGGTGCTGTCTTGATATGGTAAGATAAGACAGCATCTACTAGTATCTCGTATAATACATAGTCTGTCAGGGTGTCTATGCACATAGGCTTTAGAGTTACCTGGTAATTCTGAAAACCATCTTCACTGGTTTTCAAAAACATTGGCTGGTAGATTTGAACAATATTTAATATCTCCAAGGTTTCCCTTTCTCATTTCTAAAATGAGGATAAATAGCACTGGCTACATAGGGTTATTCTGAGACCTAAATTAATGAATGCACAGCGCTTAGTACGAACTAAATTAATACTGGCTGTGATTCCTTTTACTGCTGTTGCCTGCAATCTTGGGCAAAAAGTATGATATTTGATTTGACCTTTTTGGCTGTTGACTTTTTCCAAGGAAGGTGTTGGGCTTGGTAGCTCAAGCTCTGAGGTCTCTTGAACATGCATGCATGTGCATGTGTGGTGTGTGCGTGTGTGTGGTCATAGCTCATAGAAATCTCTCTGTATCTCAGAGATCCATGCAGTTTTCCAAGAGCAGTGTATTTCATAGGAATCAGGGATTTTCATCTCAATTGTTCCTTCTGTTAGGCAAAGATCCTCCTAAAACCAGACTTAATATTTGAGATTAGAAATGAGATCATAACAGATTTCAGGGACTAGACAAATTGACACAGCTGGCAAAAGCAGGTGGAGTTTATATACTCCCTTTGTCTTAGAGGTACATTCTTACTTACCAATCATTTAAAAATAAAGGAAAGATGTTTCAGCCACTGTCTTGTTCTGTTCTAAATCCCCAGCTGAAAACACTCCTAGAATTAAATAGTACACAGAGAGGAGCAGAGTGCTCCTCTATCTCAACCTCCTCAGCATTGTTATTTGCTCTGTGGTGGGAAAGAGAAAAGCCATCCATAAAGTTCCAAGTGAATTAGTAAGTGGAGCAGCTGCAGGAGTCCATGGCTGACTTCAGACTATATTTTGCCCTTGATTATCCCTGCCTTTGCTATTGAGTGTCATTCTAGTCAATGGGATTACAATGGGGAGTTTAAGGGAGAACAGAGAGAAAATGATACACAGATGCATACAGAAAGTAGTAAAAGGAAATGCTCATGAAAGGTTTAATTAGTTTGGGCACTCAGATTGAAGGGACAGAGTAGGACTCCTGCCAAGGAGAGTAACAGGAGTGCCAGACCATTCCGCTGGCCGGGTCTTGACCCAGGATCAATTTTCTATTTGCTATCTTATTCTCCACTAATGTTGAGGTAATGCTAATTATATTTGGAAATTGTTTCCTTTTAAAGATCTTGGAAAAAATGACACTTAAAGATCTTGAAAAAAAGTTGTGGAAGACAGAGAATTAAGCACTCAACAATAAAAACATATTCGTTTTATATGCTACTTAACATTTTACAGTGCATTTCTATGCACTTTATCTCCTTAGGTCCTTACAATTATGCTTTGAAGGCATTGTTAACTCCACCCCATTAGTTAGATGTATTAGGCTGCAAGTTACAGAAAACTCAACTCAAAGTGCCTTTAACAACAAGTACATTAGTCTCTCTTTATCTGCTGTTTTGCTTTTTGAAACAGTGGTTCCAAAATAAGTGAGTACAGTACAATAAGGTATTTGGAGAGAGAGAGAGAGACCACATTCACAGAACTTTTATTACAGTATATTGCTATAATTGCTCCACTTCATTATTCATTGTTGGTTGTTCATCTCTTTTTGTGCCTCGTTTATAAATTGTATCATAGATATACATGCACAGAAGACAACATAGGATATTTAGGTTTGTACTATCTGTGGTTTCAGGCATCCACTGGGGGTCTTGGAACATGTTCCTTGCCAATAGGGGGACTACTGTGAATGCATTCTTTTCGTTCAGAGCTGTGGGAAGATTTCAGGATTGATCAATTTAGTGGCTCACCATTATCATTAAGATGCCCAGTTTTCCATCACAAGTGTTGCCTGCATCACCAGGCTGATAGGAAGATGTCTATAGGGGGTCCAGCCATCACAACAAAGCCCAAATATTTCTAGAAGAAAATGAAAGATTACTTTACCCTCTAGAGCTCTCTATTAGGAGTAAGAATTTTTTTTTCAAATGCACCCCTCAAGTTTCCCTTCATGTCTCCCTGGCCAGAGTTGTATCTTATTCTTGAACTGATCATTGGCAAGAGGAATGGGATTACTTTTAGACCAGTCAGGCCCACTTCTGGGGCTGAGGGAAGGGTCAGAGTTCCCTGAGGCATGTGACTGTGTGGAACACAGGTGACGGGTATCAGAACAGAATGAGGTTCATGTTTAAAAGGAAGACATGGGAATGGATACAGGTTGGGCAGTTCACGGTGTCACTACACTCAATGTGGATTAAAGTAAACAGACCCAGAATGGCAAAGAGATTGCCTAAGGCATGGCAAAGTCATGGTTGCTAAAAGCTGCATTTAAAGATAAAGGGTGTATAGAATATTAACAGAACATAGAACATCCTGGCTGGAAGGGACTTTAAAGGTCATCAAGCCCAATCCCATCGTCTAACCCAGTATTTTGGGAGCAGTGTGCTTGGTATCTCTAGTTCTCCAGCCAAAAGAGATTACTAATGTACGCCTCTGTTTGAACTCATCCTCTGAATCTGTTAGTCTTCCCATTGTAGGGTAATCTATGAATACCACACAAAAATTTTACGTGTAGGAGAGGAGTGTATACATCCAATGGTAGACTGGCTCCAGACTGCGGGAGTTCAGAGGGGCTTCCAGTTTCTGAAGTCTTTCCTACTCTTGAGGGAGATGAGTAGAGCAGGGAGAGACAGGAACATGTCTCCAGCTAAGAAATGGCCAAGAAAACGGGGGATGTAAATGGGCAGTTCTTCCTTACATGAAGCAGTCTCCCCATCCACCCACAACGGCATGCCTGCCTTGGTAGACTCGGTGGCCTCCTTATCTCTTCTCTATTTCCTGCAGTCCCCTCTGTCTTTTATAGCAGCCCTCCCTTCCCCAAGTTTTGCTTCTCTGTCTGTTATTGCTAGGACCAGGCAGTCAGTTTGAACTAGTTTTACCTTGGTAAACCTAGAGTAGGAGTTGGGAATCAGATCTATAGGAAGGATGTCAAAAACAGTGACACTGCCTCTTTTAGCCTGAGGATGAAGCATCTTCAAGACAAGCAAAACTTTCTCCTGAAAAAATGGACTAACCACATGCAGTATAATTCTGAAATGTTAGTATGCTAGCTGAATCTTTGTCTCTTTGCTGAACCTTATCAAATATTCCTAAGATTGTCCACCTTTTAGCATAATTGGAGAACGTCTTAATGTTGAAAAAAAAAAAAAACACTTTCCCCCACCTTATCAAAGACATTTTTATCCCACTTGGCAGGGACAAGGGTGGGTGTGTTCCTTATCACCAAGACTGCTGCACACTGTCAGGGCTGTTGGCCACAGTGTCGTGGCTGGGCCACCACCACTGCCCCAGCCTTCTCATCTGTCCTTTTGTGTTGGATCTCTCTCCCGCAATTCAAAGTCTGGGTAGGAGTGTCTGTTTGGTTGCACTGGGTCAAATATTCTTGCCCTGGTATGTGTGCACACATGTGAAGGGGTTGGGGGTAGGAAAGGTGAAAAAGGAGTCCGTTCCTTATGCTTCAGTTTTTGGAGTGAGAAAAGGTGTCCTATTTCTCACCAAGACTAATCCAATGTAGAATTTGGATGTTGGGCATTCAAATATTGGACAGCCAACAAATGACGAGTGCCTATGGCATAAATTACCTGAATTTCAAAAGCAGAGAAAAGAAAAGGCTCATGCCTGACAAAAAGAGAAAAAATAAAGAAAAGCCACTAGTTAGCAGAGAAAAATCATATAATCAAACAGGACTTAGCAAACCCTCAAACGTTTCTCAGAACTGTTACGGCAGTGGTTCTCACACATTGAGTGCATCAGAATTAATGAACACCTAAAACAAGTTTCTAAACCTCATCCCAGATTTATTGAATAAGACTCCACTGGGTATAGGGTCCAGGAATTCACATTATCTGTAGACTTTCTGGATAGTTCTGACACGGTTGGTCTGTAGACCTCCTCTGAGAAACACTGCTATTTGGGTATTGGAAGAGATGATCAGTATAACAATAAAAATGGCTGAATTTAAGTAGAGAATTTTATTGTAAGCGTTTTTTTTTTTTTTTGCATTTAAGTTCTGGGATACATGTGTAGAATGTGCAGGTTTGTTATATAGGTATATACATGCCACGTTGGTTTACTGCCCCCATCAACCCATCATCTTTATTAGTTATTTCTCCTAAAGCATCCCTCCCCTAGCCCTCCACCCATCAACAAGACCTGGTATGTGATGTTCCCCTTTCTGTGTTCATGTGTTCTCACTGATCAACCCCTACTTATGAGTGAGAACACGTGGGGTTTGGTTTTCTGTTCCTGTGTTTGTTTGCTGAGAATGAGAATGTTTGTTTCCAGCTTCATCCATGTCCCTGAAAAGGACATGAACTTTTCCTTTTCTATGGCTGCATAGTATTCCATGGTATATATGTGCCACATTTTCTTTGGTTTGTAGGCTATTAATTACTGCCTCAATTTTAGACCTTGTTATTGGTCTATTCAGGGATTTGACTTCTTTCTGGTTTAGTCTTGGGAGGGTGTATGTGTCCAGGAATTTATCCATTTCTTCTAGATTTTCTAGTTTATTTGTGTAGAGGTGTTTATAGTATTCTCTGATGATGGTTTGAATTTCTGTGGGATCAGTGGTGATAGCCTCCTTATCATTTTTTATTGTGCCCATTTGATTCTTCTCTCTTTTTTTCTTTATTAGTCTGGCTAGCAGTCTATCTATTTTGCTAATCTTTTCAAAAGCCAGCTCCTGGATTCCTTGAGTTTTTTAATGGTTTTTCATGTCTGTCTTCTTCAGTTCTGTTCTGATCTTAGTTGTTTCATGTATTCTGAAAGCTTTTGAATTTGTTTGCTCTTGCTTCTCCAGTTCATTTAAATGTGGTGTTAGGGTGTCAATTTTAGATTTTTCCCACTTTCTCCTGTGGGCATTTTAGTGCTATGAATTTTCTTCTAAACACTACTTTAGCTGTGTCTCAGGGCTTCTGTTACATTGTATCTTTGTTCTCATTGCTTTCAATGAACTTATTTGTTTTTGCCTTAACTTGGTTATTTACCCAGTAGTCATTCAGGAGCAGATTGTTCAGTTTCCATGTGATTGTGCAGTTTTTGTTTTTCTTTTCTTCTTCTTTTTTTTTTTTTTTTTTTTTGAGACGGAGTCTTGCTCTGTCATCCAGCTGGAGTGCAATGGCATGCCCTTGGCTCCCTGCAACCTCCACCACCTGGGTTCAAGCAATTCCCCTGCCTCAGCCTCTCAAGTAGCTGGGACTACAGGTACCCACCACCATACTCTGCTATTTTTTTGTATTTTGGTAGAGACGGGTTTCACCATGTTGGCCAGGATGGTCTCAATCTCCTGACCTTGTGATCCACCTGCCTCGGCCTCCCGAAGTGCCGGGATTACAGGTGTGAGCCACCACACCGGGCAATTGTGCAGTTTTGAGTAAGTTTTCTAATCCCAGGTTCTAATTTGACTGAACTGTAGTCGGAGAGACTGTTTCTTATGATTTCCATTCTTTTGAATCTGCTGAGAAGTGTTTTACTTCTAATTAAGTGGTCAGTTTTAGAATAAGTGCTATGTGGTGCTGAGAAGAATGTATACTTTGTTGATTTGGGGTGGAGAGTCTGTAGATGTTTAATAGGTCTGCTTGGTCCAGAGCTGAGTTCAAGTCCTGAATATTCTTATTAATTTTCTGTCTTGTTGATCTGTTTAATATTGACAGTGGGGTGTTAAAGTCTCTCACTATTATTGTGTGGGAGTCTAAGTCTTTTTGTAGGTTTCTAAGAACTTGCTTTATGAATCTGGGTGCTCCTGTATTGGATGCATAGATATTTAGGATAGTTAGCTCTTCTTGGTACATTGATCCCTTTACCATTTTGTAATACCCTTCTTTGTCTTTTTTTGATCTTTGTTGCTTTAAAGTCTGTTTTCTCAGAGACTAGGATTGCAACCCCTGTTTGCTTGTTTGTTTTTTCTTCTTTCCATTTTCTTGGTAAATTTTTCTTCATTTCTTTATTTTGAGCCTATGTGTGTCTTTGCACGTGAGATGGGTCTCCTGAATACTAACAGGTCTTGACCCTTTATTCAACTTGCCAGCCTGCATCCTTTAATTGGGGCATTTAACCCATTTACATTTAAGGTTAATATTGTTATGTGTGAATTTGATCCTATCATTATGATGCTAGCTGGTTACTTTGTTCATTAGATGATGCAGTTTCTTCATAGCATCGATGGTCTTTACAATTTCGTATGTTTTTGCAATGGCTGGTACGAATTGCTTTCCATACTTAGTGCTTCCTCCAGGACCTCTGGTAAGGCAGGCCTGGTGGTGACAAAGTCTCTCAGCATTTGCTTGTCTGTAAAGAATTTCATTTCTCCTTCGCTTATGAAGCTTAGTTTGGCTGGATATGAAATTCTGGGTTGAAATTTTTTTCTTTAAAAATGTTGAATATTGGCCCCCATTCTCTTTTGGCTTGTAGGATTTCTGCAGAGAGATCTTCTGCTAGTCTGATAGGCTTCCCTTTGTGGGTAACCCAACCTTTGTCTCTGGCTTCCCTTAACATTTTTTCCTCATTTCAGCCTTGGTAAATGTCATGATTATGTGTCTTCTCAAGGAGTATCTTCGTGGTGTTCTCTGAATTTCCTGAATTTGAATGTTGGCCAGTCTTGCTAGGTTGGAGAAGTTCTCCTGGATAATACCGTGAAGAGTGTTTTTCAACTTGGTTCCATTCTCCTTGTCACTTTCATGTACACTAGTCAAACGTAGTGGTCTTTTCACATAGTCCCATGTTTCTTATTAGTCTAACCTTTTTTCAAGGTTCTTAACTTCCTTGCATTGGGTTAGAACATGCTCCTTTATCCTGGAGGAGTTTGTTTTTATTCACCTCCTGAAGCCTATTTCTGTCAATTTGCCAAATTCGTTCTCCTTCCAGTTTTGTTACCTTGCTGGCAAGGAGTTGTGATCCTTTGAAGGAGAAGAGGCGTTCTGGTTTCTGGAATTTTCAGCCTTTTTGCACTGTTTTTTCCTCATCTTCATGGATTTGTCTACCTTTAGTCTTTGATGTTCATGACCTTCAGATGGGATTTTTGTGTAGGTGTCCCTTTTGTTGATGTTGACGCTATTAGTTTCTGTTTGTTAGTTTTCCTTCTAACAGGCCCCTCTTCTGCAGGTCTACTCGAGTTTGCTGGAGGTCCACTCCCGACTCTGTTTGCCTGGGTATCACCAGCAGAAGCTGCAGAACGACAAAAATTTCTGCCTGTTCCTTCCTCTGGGAGCTTCATCCCACAGGTGCACTGCCAGATGCCAGCCAGAGCTCTCCTGTATGAGGTGTCTGTCGACCCTAGCCTGGAGGTATCTCCCAGTCAGGAGGCACAGGTGTCAGGGACCCACTTGAGGAGGCAGTCTGTCCCTTAGCAGAGCTTGAGTGCTGTGCTTGGAGATCTGTTGCTCTCTTCAGAGCCAGGAGGCAGGAACATTTAAGTCTACTGAAGCTGTGCTGACAACCGACTGTTCCCCCTGATGCTTTGTCACAGGGAGATGGGAATTTTATCTATAAGCCCCTGACTGTGGCTGCTGCCTTTCTTTCAGAGATGCCCTGCCCAGAGAGGAGAAATCTAGAGAGGCAGTCTGGCTACAGCAGATTTGTGGAGCTGTGGTGGGCTCTGCCCAGTCCAAATTCCCAGTAGCTTTATTTACATTGTGAGGAAAAAACCATCTACTCAAGCCTCAGTACTGGTGGATACTCCTTCCGCCACCAAGCTTGAGCATTCCAGGTTGACTTCAGACTGCTGTGGGGGCAGTCAGTGGATCTTAGCTTGCTGGCCTCCATGGTGGTGGGATCTGCTGAGCTAGACCACTTGGCTCCCTGGCTTCAGTTCCCTTTTCAGGGGAGTGAATGGTCTGTCTTGCTGGCATTCTAGGCACCACTGGGGTATGAAAAAAACTCCTGTAGCTAGCTTGGTGTCTGCCCAAATGGCCATCCAGTTTTGTGCTTGAAACCCAGGGCTCTGGTGGAGTAGGTGCCCAAGGGAATCTCCTGGTCTGCAGGTTGTGAAGACCATGGGAAAAGCAGAGTGTCTGGGCTGGAATGCACCATTCCTCACGTGACAGTCCTTCTCGGCTTCCCTTGGCTAGGGGAGGGAGTTCTCTGACCCCTTGCACTTCCAGGGTGAGGCAATGCCTGATTCTGCTTTTGCCAGCCTCTGTGGGCTGCACCCACTGTCTAAGCAGTCGCAATGAGTTAGGCTGGGTACCTCACTTGGAAATGCATAAATCACCTGCTTTCTGTGTTGATCTCACTGGGAGCTGCAGACTGGAGCTGTTCCTATTTGGCTATCTTGCCAGCCACCTATCTTAAGTATTTTACCCAGATTATCTCATTTCAACTTCACTATAGCCCTAGCAAGTAGTACTGTTTTCCCCATTTTGCAGGTAGGCTAAACACTGCACCTAAATGTTAAGTAATTTGCCTAAAGTCACAAAGTGAGAAAGAAGTAGGCACATGATTTACATTTCACACTGATCCCAAACCCACATTTTTATGCCTGAGCAGAGGGCTTCCTGGTAAGGACAAGAACCCAAATACTGATGTTTGCAGCCCTAGGTCTTACTGAGGTTTGTGGATCCCAGGGATTGGTCCCATGGAGAACACAGAGACAGAAAGATGATAATCACTTCCAAAGAGGATGGGAAACTTGAAGAGAAAAACACTAATCTGATCTCAATGGCTAATATGTTGTGGCTTAATATCTATTAATATTCTAAAATTTGGTTGAATAATCTTGAAACCAGAAAAGAGGATAAATTTTGTATGGCATCAGCAAATTGTATTGTCTTGATTTCCTTATTTTTATGAAAGTAAAATTAGATAAGATCTATAATTTATCCCATATTCAACTAATAGCAACCTTCTGACAACCAGATTTATTCTCTCTTCATTTTTCATGGGGTGGGGGTGCATGTCGGGGGGGGTGGGGGGTGACAAGTGATAAAATAATAGTCAAATAATAATAATTTTTAAAAAAAATGACCTTCTAGGGCATGTTTTCAGATTAGTATACACTGAAGCCAATATTCTATATGTTCTTTATTTGTGTCGAAATACTACCCAGTGGGACTGACATTTTGGAAAGATGATTCTGTGGCCCTGCAAATCACAAGTCACATGAGAAGTGTGTATGTACTGCACTGAGCTTGTTAAGGAATGAAGACAGCTTGAAACACAAAGGTCTAATTTTAGTTGACTAGAAAATTCAATTAGCCAGGGAATGCTATTTGTTGAAAATGCAACTTCTTTTCTAAATATAGTGGTTTATGTATCAGTAGGAGGAGGTCAGGGGGAGTTTTAGGGAGCAGAGATGGTAAGACGTCAATCTCTAATGTATACACTATTCAAAGGAAAGGTGTAATCAAATGTTCTATATATAACAAAAGATATCATTCACTGAATGAGTTTGGATTCAACATAATGAAAAAGAAGAGAGTTTCAGAAAAAGAAGAATAGCTTCTAGCCAGTCTGAGCGGTGGGTCCCATCAGGAGGCAGAGAGATATACAAAAGTCTTTTTGTATCCATGATCCTTTGATCCTACATTTGTATAGAGGATAAGACAGTAACGTTACTACTGACCCACTGAAAGATTTCTAAGAGAAGCCCAGAAAGAGGCCTGGGTTGTGGTGAATTTATAAAGTTGGCAGAAAGCATATATAAAGATGATTTCTTTCATTTTGCTTTATATATCACTTTCCATTAAAACACTTTATAAAAGAAAATATTTTCTTTTTCATCCTACATCCTTATAACATATGAAGAAGAGATGCTATAAATATTGCATAACAGGTGGAGAGTTAGGGGAATCTTCTTGGCCCTCTCAGCAAGGACCAAAAACAGCTATCAGAGGTACAGTTGAAGGGTCCTTTGCTGCTCTCACATCCGTATCTTCTCTATTAAATAACTCTACCTTTCATTAATCATCCATCATTAGCAATGTGGCCTGAAACTCTTTTCTGCTTGAAGTCCCACCCCATCCCATCCCCATAGTCATTGTATATAGCATCTTAGTCAAGAAAAATGATTTTGAAAACTTCATCTCTTTTAAGTAGAATTGTAGAGATAAGTAATTTCACTGTAGAAGTGAAGTTTCTGCTCAAAGGGAGGAAAAAAAGAAAGAAGGACAGGATAGACATTTTTCACGTGGCATGTGCTGTGTGCTTGTTCTCCATTTGCAAGGCAAGTGGCCTATTGTGTATGTCTCAGAACTTCCATTAGATTTTCCCATCTGTCTCAATGGGAGTTTTTGAGACATGGGAGAGAAAGAGACTTGCTGACCTTTAAAAAGTAGCTGATCCGTTTGTAGCATCTACTGTCGACTTTGCAGTTATTTCAATATTTCAGCGAAGGTTTTTAATAGAAAAGAAGTTCATGAGCCACACATTTTATTTCTCCTTGACCACTGGGAATTACCATATCTGACCGTTTGGGAAGTGTTATAAATGTTCTTCAGTGTCACTTGACTACATGTCAGTCAAATAATAGAACTTTTTCTGAGTAAAACAGAAAATGGTAGTGGTGTAGGAACTAGCTGGAACAAAAGAGCAGTAAAAAACTAGTTTTTCTATGGAGTTAAAATAGACAAGTGAGTCTATGACTTCATGACCTTTTATAATCTACAAATGGCTGGATTTCACTTGAAAAGGGACAGTGAAGGGCAATACTGGAATAAAGGGTGTTCATATCTTCTTGTCTAGGATAAAAGCTGTTCCATTCCTATGTCAGAAAATTTTGAACATTTCCCTTAAGGTTTACTTTTAGTGTCCTGGTTTCAATTAAATAACATGGAGAATTTTCGTGGTATTCCCAGAAGTACAAATGGGATAGTAAAAAGCAACTGTTCCCTGTGGGGGCCTCCAACTAGCTGAAGTAGGGTCCCTTGATGATTATAGATGGGATATCCAGAGCTTTTGAATAATTGCAAAGGTAATGTCAGAAAAAGCCTTTAACTAGAACTGGGGTGGTGGAATTTTGTAATTATCCAAGGGAGACTCATTCAGAGCCTACTCCAAAGAATGAAGACAAAGGGAAATATCAGAAAGATTGCATGGAGGTACCATTGGCAATATTCTCAAAGAAAGCATAATGCTGAGTGGAGGAGGTAGAAAAGGTGGCAATGATTCTGATATTTTAATTTTTTTTTACTTGAGAGCCTACAATTGGGCAGCATTGCCAAGTAAAATGGGTAAAACAAGATAAATCTTGTATTTGTTAGCAGTTATGATTTACTTTGAACCAGTCTTGAAAACAAAATGGTTCATGTACATAAACCAATGAGGAAAAAAAGAGACCAGACCCATCTGCATCTGTTTCTAGACCTACTTGTGGCTCCTACCGAGTGGATAATTTATGAAATGCCTAGAATGGGATTGAAAACATTCCCAGCACAGATACAGTTAAGTAGCACAGTATGTTTTGAAAAATGTCTCCCAAATAATTTAGCAAAGCCACAAAAAAGCAGTGAAAAAGGACTAAGCAACATACATTGATAGACCCAAACATGATTGAATGTATTGAGACAGTGCATAATTATATTAGAAGCTAGGTAAGAAAGACCTCAGTGCATAAATGTCTTCTAAAAATTGTGTTATTTCGAGTTCAGCTTATTTTTTAAAATTCCCAACAACTTTTACTATACTGCCAGGGGAAAAAAAAATGTTCTTCAACTTTGTTCACCCACTATAAAAGATACCAGCTTTACATAATAAAAAATTAGATATGTGAAAGTTCCAATGTATTCCTTATCATAAAGTTAGTACTTTATAAATGTGAATATGTTGAATCCAGAGTTAAGTGAATTTCCACACAGTTTGAGTTTTATTGCTAAGCTACTTTATCCTTCCAGCTGAATTTGTATATATTCCCCTGCAATGACCTTCATCCCTCTTTTACCCTTTTTAAAAGAATTGTCTATCTTTGTCATATCTGTTTTCTCACTTCCTTCAAATCACTTGGCTTTGCCCTCCCAACCCTCCACTCAAACCTGGAGAAAGTTTCTAATTGCCAAATTCAATTGCCTTTTCAATTCTTAGTTTACCATATCTCACTGTAATATTCAACACCACTTTTTCTTTCTTGGATCTATATCCACCTTTCACTTCCTGGACTTATCTCTTCCCCAATTTCCCTCCAGTCTTTGAGAATGACTCATTTCAGCTTCCTCTGAAGATTGTACTTCCTTTCTCTAGCCCTTTAAATGCTGTGGTTTCCTATGACTGTGTCCTCTTACCCGCTGTCCTGTTCTCTTCTCACTCATTGCACTCTACTTTAGTACAGAAACACATGCATGGCTTCTGCTATCACCTAGCTGGTGATTCTAGGTCTGCATATGCAAATGAGGCCTCTCTCTGGAGCTCATGGAGTGATGCTAACTCCCTGTGAACACGCCACTGGGGTGCCCTGGGCAGCACAACATTATCATATCCATAACTGAGCTCATTTTGATCTTCTACTTCCATGACTTAACACTAATACATAAGGCTTATCAAGGCCTTTAAAATGTGAGCCTTTCTTACCTCTCTGGAGTGATCTTACTCCCCACATAAGTACTAGAGTCCCCCAAATTCATTCTCTCTCTCTCTCTCTCTCTCTCTCTCTCTCTCTCTATCTCTCTCTGTCTCTCTCATGCCTTCAGCCAATGCCCCTGCTGCTCCCTCTCTCTGAAACTCTCTCCCTTTACATTTACTGCTTTCTTGGTCTAATTCTACTGTTGGCCCAGACATCATTTCCTCAAGAAGGCTCCTTTATTACACTTCCCAGCCTGCTTTAGGTGTCCCTCTTAAGTGTTTCTTGTATGCTCTGTATTTAAGGTCTTTATTTGTTCCACATGTAAAATATTTCTTGTTTCCTTCTCTGTGTTCTCTACTAGACTGTGAGCTCCTCCAGGGCAGGGGCATGGTAGGGGCCTGTTTAAATGAATAGCTTGCCTTCTAATTCTTCCCTTCCCTGCTGCCAATGTCATATCTAGTCAAAGAAAAAGTTTGAACAGGATTTAATGGTTTGACAGAGGTTGATCTTAGAATTCTGTTTTCCCTTTTTCTTTCTCCTCCTATGTGCATGTGTTTGTGGAGGATGGGTTGCATAAAGCTTTTTGGAAGCTAGGAGTGACTTCATCTGAAGTGGGAGAAACCTGCTTAAGGGTAACCCTCCCCTCCAAGAGGAGAAGGAAGAGAATACAGCAGTGTTCTAAGTACTCTTACGGGTTTTCTGTACAATGAGCTAAAAATCTAGCAATATGCTCTGCACATTGTTAGTGTCCATTGGAAAATCTTTCCTGTACCCAAGGGCTCAACTGAGCCATCTAAAGTTCACATCTTCACACCATCACCTAAAGACTTCGATGAGGCTGGAGATACTCAGCCTCTTTAATGGGCCACACAGAACTCTTTTCTACTTCTTTGGCTTCATCTCTTATGATCATTTTGGATTGTCCTTCCTTTCTTCCTGAAAATGCAAACCCTCCCCATTTCTTCAGGCCTTTGAAACTTGACTGGTGTCTTCTTCCTCCCAGATTCTCCTTCCAGAACCCCACTGGGGGGCTAGCTGTGGCTCCTCCACATTTCCTAATACCCTGTACTTGGCTTTCTGGTCACACCTGCCTCAGCATTGAATAACTCATCTGCTAGTGTGTCAGCTCCTCCAAAGGCAGGAACTGATCTTGTTCATCTTTGAATGTTCATAATGCCGGATATATAGAAGGTACTCAAAAATATTTTACTGAATTAATGAATAAGTGAAATATTGAACAGTAATGCACTCAGAAGTGTGCAAATTACCTTACTGCACAAATTTTTCTGGAAAGCCTGCCACATCCTGAATGGCAGATGTTATTGACTTTGACTCAGGTAAGAGTTTGAAGTTGCATCTCAGGAACTTGCCCAATGCTGGAGGAAGTAAGAAGATAATCCCTTTATTTAAGCAGTAAGTTGCATTTCGTAACTGAATACTTCCCAGTTTTTAGCATAGCCAGAGCTTCCCGTCATGCCCTATCACTTTAAAGAGAGACTTGGAGTACTCACTTAGGCTACAGAGAGTTGTCATGTGCCTGGAGAATAACCTGACATCCCAGGAACTCTTCTATCAGGAGAGACTCAACCAGCCCATGTATCAACTTAAAGGCTTTTGAATGGGGGAGCTACTATCTATGTGTGTCTGAGACACTTGGCTGTCATCCTTCCAGATTGGGCCTCCTGCTTTCTAGGTGGAAAAGTTATTAGAGTTTCTTGCATATATGTGGGGTCCCAGTTGGTGCTAAAAAAAAAAAAGTCCCTTAGAACCTGTGTGATCTTGGATAAGTTACCTAACCTTTCTGTGCCTTAGACTCTTCACAAAAGGTGTGACAATGCGTATGCTGTGGGACTATTGGAAAGATTAAATTAGATGAATTATGTAAAGAGGGCAAGGTCCACAGTAAGTGTTGAATAAATGTCAGATGTAGTTATTATAGCTAAGTGTCTTCTGACTGATAATGTCTCTAGAGAACCAGCCTTGAGAAGAGAACTTGGAGAGAAAATATCCTGGAGGGAAACTGAAATGAAAATGTAAACCAGAGTCTTCATGTTGAAATTCAGAGTACTTTCATTAAAAGTATGTCTCATGTCATTAATGATCCGAAATGAACAAAAAATCTTAGAGTTTGCATGAAAATTTTGGATCTGTTTTCATGTTATATGATTATTACTACTTTTTTCTATTTCTCCACTCTTGTGCTATTACTAAATTCCCTGTGCAGAGGCACCTCTTGGGTCCCTCATGTCTATTTGGCTCAATTATCTTTCAAAGCCACTCTGACCTACCTATTTATGGGAAGTGACAGTAGCTTTCTCCCTCCTCCAGGGATTTCAGTCCTCTTTTCACAGAGGAGGTTCTGACAGAAAGGAGTCCTTATTTATTTTAAGCCCTCAGCTCTCTTGCCTACCTTAGAATTTGTGGCTGGCCTCATCTTTCTGATCAAAGGGCTATGTTTTCTGCCAAGGAAGCTTGAGATGGAGGAAAGGACAGGTAAAAGGCACAGCCACGGAGCACTGTAGGTCTAAAGGAATCTCAGCTGGAGGGAACACTGGGGCCCAGGGTGCAGATAAGTAACGGCTGCACCAATTTTGCTTTTACACGTTTGTGGCATGCTCATTTTTTTTTTTTTTTAACCTCTCTGCCTGCTGCTTATCTATCTTCTTTACTGGCTTCTCTGCCTCTACTGCTCCTTCAGGGCTGTTTGTCAGGGTTCTGTTCAAGGGCCTGGGTGCCTTCCTCCCTTCTTCCTTCCCTCCCTCCCTCCCCCCTCCCTTCTCCCCTACCCCCCTTCCCCCCCTCCCTCCCTCCCTCCCTCCCTCCCTTCCTTCCTTCCTTCCTTCCTTCCTTCCTTCCTTCCTTCCTTCCTTCCTTCCTTCCTTCCTTCCTTCCTTCCTTCCTTCTACAGGGTCTCACTCCCATCGCCAAGAGCCAAGGTTGGAGCACAGTGGTGTCATCACAGCTCACAGCAGCCTCTCAACCTTCCAGGCTCAGATGATCCTCCCACCCCTGCCTCCCAAGTAGCTGACACTACAGTTGCACCACTCTCAGCTAATTTTGTATTTTTTGTAGAGTCAGGGTCTCGCCATATTTCCCAGGCTAGTTTTGATCTCTTGGGCTCAAGTGATCTGCCTGCCTTGGCCTCCCAAAGTGCTGGGATTACAGGTATAAGCCACCATGCCTGGCCTAACTCCTTGCTTTTCCTGGACAATCTCGACCCTCCCAGGGCAATAGGAACCATATCTGTCTCCCAAGCTCCAGACAAGTATATCCAACTGCCTACTGGATGGTTGCTACATGTATATCCCACAGGTCACTAATACTCTGTATGACTAAAATTATACCTATAATCTTTCTGCCTCTATCAAAGTTGCTTCTTTTCCAGTATTCCTTATCTTGGAAAATAGCACTATTCCATAAGCCATTGCCCAAGGTGAAACCTGAAAGTTGACCTAGACTTTTAATTTTCCCTTTCCCTTCCCATTCAATCAATTATTTATTCCTATCAACTCACCCACACTTTGCAGTAATGATGCACCCCTCCCCTCCCCAATGGGGTGGTGTCAGAGGAACTCTAGTGGGGGAGTTGGGATTTTCACTATCACCCAGTAGTAACAAGACCAATTTGACACCCAATTCAGTGTCAGTAGAGTCCATGTGGGGAGGCAGAACTGGCATTCACACCCAGTAGTAAAAAAGGAGCTTTCTCAACTCCTCAGATGCCAGTGGAGGCTGAATGGGGAACCTAGATGTCTCCCTCTACCTAATATGTGGACAGTAATTAGGCAGCCCCCTGCCAGAGTGAAGTCTGAAAAAGCCAGCTTAAACAGAAAGCTCAAATAAGCTCCAGAGTCTCATAACTTATAAAAATGTTCAGGTTCCAATTGAAAATCAGGAAGAACCAAGAAGATCTCAAATTGAATGAAAAAAGGACAATAATTGCTCTATTAGCTTCCTATGGCTGCTGTAACGAACAACTATAAATTTGATGTACAACAACAGAGGTGTATTTTCTCACAGCCCTGGAGGCCAGAAATCCAAAATCAAGGCATCAGCAGGACCACACTTCCTTCAAAGTCTCCACAGGAGATTCTGTTCCTTGCCTCTTCCAGTTTCTGGTGACTCCAGGTGTTCTATGGCTTGTAGCTACATCATTCTAATCTCTGCCTCCAATGTACCTCCTCTGTATTTCTCTTGTAAGAATACCTATCACTAGATCTAGGCCTACTCAGATAATCAAGGGTAATTTCATCATCTCATAGTCCTTAATTTCCAGAATATGGAAATACAAATCTCAGTAATAGGCTCAACCAGGAGAATGGAGGATACAGACCAAACAACTAAACAGAGCTCAGGGACCTGTGGGATTAAAACAAAAGATCTACCATTCATGTCATTGGAGTTCCAGAAAAAGAAGAAAAAGACAATGAATAGGACTAGAAGAAATAATAACCAAAAACTTCTCAAATTTGACAAGAGACATAAACCTACAGATTCAAGAAGCTTAGAACATCTCAAACAATAAAAGCTAAAGAGGTGCATGTCAAGACACATCATAATGTCTGAAAGCTAAAGAAAACAAAATATCTTGAATGCAGCCAGAGAAAAATAACATCTTATTAATATAGGAAAAGCAATTAAAATGACACTGTATTTCTCATCATAGGTCATTGAGAAGGAAGCAACACAATATTTTTCAAATGTTGAAAGACAACTTTCAATGCAGAATCTTGTACTCCATGTAAAATATCCTTTAGGAATAAAGGCAAAATCAAGACATTGTCAGATGAAGGAAAATTGAGAGAATTTGTCTTCAGCAGACCTGTCTTGAAATAATGGCTAGTGGAAGTTCTCTAAGCAGAAAGGAAATAATACAAGAAGGAAATGTGGAGCATCAGAAACAAAGAAAGAACACAGTAAATATATGGGCAAATACAATGGATTTTCCTTCTTCTCTTGAGTTTTCTAGATTATGTTTGACAGTTGAGGCAAAAATTATACTAATCTCTAATATTATTCCAAATGTATGTAGAGGAACAAATACTATTATGAATTGGACATGTTGAAGGGATGTAAAGAGAGGTAAGGTTTCTACACATCACTCACACTGGTGAAATTATGACACCAAGGGACTGTAATAAGTTATGCATGTCTCATGTAATACTGAGAGCAACCACTGACAAAACTATGTAAAGAGATAAACTCAAAAATACTACAGAAAATTCAAAATGGAATTCTAAAAATACATTCAAGTAACCCACAAGAGGGCATAAAAATTAAAATCAAGCAATAAACAAAACCAGTGAGAATAAACAGAAAAAATTAAAATGGCAGACTTAAGTCCTAACATATTAATAATTACATTAAATGGGAATGGTCTAACTACACCCATTAAGAGACTGACAGAGTGAATTAACAAACATGGTCCAACTATATACTGCCAACAAGAAACACATTTCAAATGTAAAATAGACATCTTTAAAGTAAAAGGATGAACAATTAAAGGCATTCAGAAGTACCTGTATTAATGTCTGATAAAGTAGATTTCAGAGCAAAAATTAAGACAGAAAGACATTAAGATACAATGATAGAAGGGTCAATTCTCTAAGAACATATAGCAACCCTAAATGTTTATTAACCAACCACAGAGCAGCAAAATATGTGAAGCAGAAACTTCACAACTCAGATATAACTGAAAGGAGAAATAGAAAAATACACAACTATAATTAAAGAGGCCAACACTCTACTCTCAACAATTGATTGGAACTAGACAGAAAATCGGCAAAAATATGGAAGAACTGAACATCATCAGCCAAGAGAATTTAATCAACACTTATGCAACATTCTACCCAACAGTAGAATAAATATTCTTTCCACCCTCAGAACACATGCCAAGATAAGTTATACCCTGAGCTATATCAAATTTAAAAGAATGAAATCATGCAGAGTGTTTTCTCTGACTACAATGGAATCAAAGTAAAAATCAATAATAAAAATATCGCAGGAAAACTTCTAGCTCTAAATATATAAGAAAAGTAGAAAAGCCTCAAATCAACAATCTAAGCTCCCACCTCAAGAACCTAGGAAAATAAGAGCAAAATAACCCCAAAGCAAGCAGAAGGAAGGAAATAATAAAGGGAAGAAATCAATGAAAATGAAAGCAGAAAAACAATAGAAAAATAAATGGTACAAAGGGCTGGTTCCTTGAAAAGATCAATAAGATTGACAAACTTTTAGCAAGACTGACACAAAAAGAAAGGCACATATTACCAACATCAGCAATGATACATGGGCTATTACTATACTCCCTGCAAACATCAAAGGATGTTAAGGTAATGCCATGAACAATTCTATGTGTGTATAATTGACATCTTAGATGAAATCAACCACTTTTTTAAAAAAACTTCCACAATTCACCCAGTATGAAATAGTCTATCTTTATTATTAAAAGATTGAATTTGTAATTTAACAACTCGCCCAAATGAAATCTCTAGACCCCATAGTTTCACTGAAGAATTCTGTGAAACATTTAAGAGAGAGTTAATATCAATTCTAAACAATCTCTCCTAGAAAATAGAAGAGAAGGAAATACTTCCTAATTCATTTTATGAATCTAGTAATACTCTGATATCAAAGTTGAACAAAGACAGTACAACAAAAAGAAAAGAAAAAAACAGATTAATATCCCTCATGAATATAGGTACAAAAATCCTTAATAAAACGTTAACATATAAAATTCAGCAATATATGAAAAGAATTATATAGCAATATTAAGTGGGGTTTATTCCAGAGATGCAAATCTGGTTCAATATTAGAAAATCAGCATAATCTACCATATTAACAGACAAAGAGTGTAGGAAGGAGGTGGGATTTGCTATACAAGGGCAACATAAGAAATCCTTGTGATGAAAGTCCTCTGTATCTTGACTGTCAATGTCAACATCCTGCTTATCATATTTTACTATAGTTTTGTAAGATGTTTCCCTTTGAGATAAACTAGGTAAAAAGCACATGGGAATTTCTCTGTATAATGTCCTTTTTTTTTAAACTTTTCTTTTATATTCAGGAGTACATCTGAAAGTTTGTTATGTAGGTAAACTTGTGTCATGGGGGTTTCTTGTGCAGATTATTTTGTGACCCAGGTACTAAGACAGGTACTCAATAGTTACTTTTTCTGCTCTTATTCCTCCTCCTACTCTCCACCCTCAGGTAGACCCAAGTGTCTGTTGTTCTCCTTTATGTGTCATTGTATTCTCATCATTTAGCTCCCCCTTATAAATAAGAACATGTTGGGTTTTGTTTTCTGTTCCTGTGTTAGTTTGTTAAGAATAATGGCCTCTGGTTTGTGTTCCTGCAAAGGACATGATTTTATCCTGTTTTTATGGCTGCTTAGTATTCCATGGTGTATATGTAGCACATTTTATTTATCCAGTCTACCATTGATAGGTATTTAGGTTGTTCCATGTCTTGGCTATTGTGAATAGCGCTATAGCACTGCACTAAATTTACTTGTATGCGTGTCTTTATGATAGAATGATTTCTATTCCATTGTGTATATACCCAATAATGGGATTTCTGGGTTGAATGGTAGTTCTGTTTCCAGCTCTTTGAGGAATCACCACAGTGCTTTCCACAATTGTTAAACCAATTTACACTCCCATCAACAGTGTATATGCATTCCCTTTTCTCTGTAACCTTGCCAGCATCTGTTATTTTTTGACTTTTTAGTAATAGCCATTTAGACTGGTATAAGATGGTATCTCATTGTGGTTTCAATTTGCGTTTATCTGATGATCAGTGATATTGAACTTTTTTTTGTATACTTGTTGGCAACATGTATGTCTTGTTTTGAAAAGTATTCATTCATGTCCTTTGCCCATTTTTTAATGTTTTTTTTTCCTTGTAAGTTTAAGTTCCTTATGCATGCTTGGTATTAGACCTTTGTCAGATACATAGGTTGCAAAAATTATCTCCCATTCTGTAGGTTGTCTATTCACTCTGTTGACAGTTTATTTTGCTGTGCATAAGCTCCTTAGTTTCATTAGGTCCCATTTGTCAATTTCTGCTTTTGATGCAATTGCTTTTGGCATTTCTGTCATGAATCTTTGCCAATTCCTATGTCCAAAATGGTACTGCCTAGGTTGCCTTTCAGAGCTTTTATAGTTTTGGGTTTTACATTTAAGTCTGTAATCAATCTTGAGTTAATTTTTATAGATTGTGTAAGGAAAAGGTCCAGTTTCAGTCTTCTGCATCTCAATGATACCGAGTTTTCCTATCCATGAAAATGAAATGTTTTTCCATTTGTTTGTGTCATATCTGATGTCTTTGAGCAGTGTTTTGTAATTCTTATTACAAAGATCTTGCACCTCCCTTGTTAGCTGTATTCCCAGGTATTTTATTCTTTTTGTGGCAACTGTGAATGGGATTGCATTTCTGCTTTGGCTCTCAGCTTGGCTGTTTTTGGTGTATAAGATTGCTTGTGACTTTTGTACATTGATTTTGTATCCTGAAACTTTGCTGAAGTTGTTTACTATGTTAGGGTACTTTTGGAGAGAGACTATGGGGTTTTCTACATATAGAATCATGTCATCTATAAACAGGGATAGTTTGACTTCCTCTCTTCCTATTTGGATTCCTTTTATTTCATTCTCTTGCTTGATTACTTTGGCCAGGACTTCCAATACTCTGTTGAACAGGAGTAGTGAGAAAGGACATCCTTGTCTTGTGCTAGTTTTCAAGGGGGATGCTTCCAGCTTCTTCCCATTCAATATAATGTTGGCTGTGGGTCTGTCATAGATGGGTCTTACTATTTTGAGGCATGTTCCTTCCATACCCAGCTTGTTGAGAGTTTTTGAAGTGAAGATGTTGAATTTTATCAAAAGCCTTTTCTGCATCTATTGAGATAATTATGAGATTTTTGTCTTTAGTTCTATTTATGTGATGATTCACATTTCTTGATTTGTGTATGTTGAACCAGTCTTGCATTCCAGAGATAAAACCCAGTTGATCATGGTAAATTAGTTCTTTGATGTGCCACTGGATTCAGTTTGGTAGTATTTTGTTAAGGATTTTTTCATCAGTGTTCGTCAAGGATATTGCCTGAAGTTTTCTTTTCCTTTGTTATATCTTTGCCAGGTTTTGTTATCAGGATGACTTTGGTCTCATTTAATGAGTTAGGGAGAAGTCCTTCTTCGTTAATTTTTTGGAATAGTTTCGGTAAAAATGGTACTAGCTCTTTTTTATACATCTGGTAGAATTCGGCTGTGAATCCATCTGATAGTGGGCCTTTTTTTTGTTTGGTTGATTGACTATTTATTACCGATTCAGTGTAAAAACTCATTATTAGTCTGTTCTTGGTTTAGTCTTGGGAGGGTGTATGTGCCCAGAAATATTTCCATTTTTTTCTAGATTTTCTAGTTTGTGTATGTAAAGGTCTTCATAGTATCCTCTGATAACTATTTGTATTTCTGTGGGGTAAGTGGAAATATCCCCTTTGTTGTTCTTTGGATCCCTTCTCTTTTCTTCTTTTTCAGCTAGTTAGTGATCTATCTACCTTGTCAATTTTTTCAAAAAACCAGCTCCTGGATTCATTGATTTAAAACAAAAATTTAAGTTTTAATATTTTTATTTCAATAGGTTTCGGGGGAGCAGGTGGTGTTTGATTACATGAATAAGTGCTTTAATGGTGATTTCTGAGATTTCGGTGTACCCATCCCCTGAGCAGTGTACCCTGTACCCAATGTGCAGTCTTTTATCCCTCACCCCCCTCAACATTTCCCCTGAGTCCCCAAAGTCCAATTGTATCATTCTTATTCCTTTGCATCCCCATGTGTAGTCTTTTATCCCTCACCACCCTCTCAATCTTTCCCAAGTCCCCAAAGTCCAATTGTATCATTCTTATGACTTTGCATTCTCATGGATGTCTGGCTTTCCATTCCTGAGTTACTTCACTTTAAATAATGGTCTCCAATTCCATCCATATGGCTACAGATGCCAATATTTAGTTCCTTTTTATAGCTGAGTAGTATTCCATGGGGTGTGTGTATGTGTATATGTGTGTATACACACACACACACACACACACACACACACACATATATATACCATATATATGTGTGTGTGTGTGTATATATGTATATATATATATATACCACAATTTCTTTATCCACTTGTTGACTGATGGGCATTTAGGCTGATTCTGTATTTTTGCCATTGTGAATTGTGTTGCTATAAACACTTTTTCATGTAACGACTTGTTTTCTTCCGGGTAGATACCCAGTAGTGGGATTGCTGGATCAAATGGTAGCTCTGCTTTTAGTTTTTAAAGGAAACTCCACACTGCTTTTCATAGTGGTTGTACTAGTTTACATTCCTACCAGTATTGTGAAAGTATTCCCTTTTCCATGCCAACATCTATTATTTTTTGATTTTTTGATTATGGCCATTCTTGCAGGAAGTAAGGTGATATTACATTGTGGTTTTGATTTGCATTTCCCCAATCATTAGTGATGTTGAACTTTTTCTTCATATCTTTGTTAACCATTTGTATATCTTCTTTTGAGAATTGTCTATTCACGTCCTTAACCCATTTTTTTATAGGATTTTTTTTTCTCGCTGATTTGTTTGAGTTCGTTTTAGTTTCTGGATATTAGTCCTTTGTCAGATGTACAGATTGTGAAAATTATCTCTCACATGGGTTTTCTGTTTACTCTGCTGATTGTTTCTTTTGCTGTGGAGAGACTCTTTAGTTTAATTAAGTCCTATCTATTTATCTTTGTTTCTGTTGCATTTGCTTTTGGGTTCTTTGTCATGAAGTCTTTGCCTAAGCCAATGTCTCAATGGGTTTTCCTGATGTTATCTTCTAGAATTTTTATGGCTTCCAATCTTAGATTTAAGTCATTGATACATCTTGAGTTGATTTTTGTATAAGATGAGTGATAAGGATCCAGTTTCATTCTTCTACATGTGGATTGTCAATGATTCCGGCACCATTTGTTAAATAGGATGGCCTTTCCTCACTTTATGTTTTGGTTCACTTTGTCAAAGATCAGTTGGCTGTAAGTATTTGGTTTTATTTCTGGGTTCTTTATTCTGTTCTATTGGTCTATGTGCCTATCTTTATACCAGTACCATGCTGTTTTGGTGACTATGACCATATAGCATAGTTTGAAGTCAGGTAATGTGATGCCTCCAGATTTGTTCTTTTCGCTTAGTCTTGATTTGGCTATGTGGGCTCTTTTTTGGTTCCATATGAATTTTAGGATTGTTTTTTCTAGTTCTGTGAAGAATGATAGTGGTATTTTGATGAAAATTGCATTGCATTTATAGATTGCTTTTGGCAGTATAGTCATTTTCACAATATTGATTGTACCCATCCTTGAGCATGGGATGTGTTTCCATTTGTTTGTGTCATCTTTGATTTCTTTAAGCAATGGTTTGTAGTTTTCCGTATAGAGGTCTTTCATATTCTTGGTTAGGTATATTCCTAAGTATTTTATTTTTATTTTTGCAGGTGTTGTAAAAGGGGTTGAGTTCTTGATTTGATTCTCAGCTTGTTGGTGCTGTGTAGCAGAGCTGCTAATTTGTGTACATTAAGTTTGTATCCTAAAACTTTTTGGTAGGATTGCTTGTTTTTTTCTTGCAGAATTGAGTTCCTTGTAGGTTCTGGACATTAGTCCTTTCTAGAAGCTTTTTGGATGAGACTTTAGGGTTTTCCATGTATTGAATCATATCATCAGTAAACAGCAACATTTTAGTTCCTCTTTACCTATTTGGATATCCATTATTTCTTTTTCTTGTCTGATTGCCCTGGCTAGGACTTCCAGTATTATATTGAAAAGAAGTGGTGAAAGTGGGCCTCCTTGTCTTGTTCTAGTTCTCAGGGGGAATGTTTTCTACTTTTCCCAATGCCATATTATGTTGGCTGTGGGTTTGTCATAGATGGCTTTTACTACATTAAGGTATGTCCTTCTATGCTGATTTTGCTGAGGGTTTTGATCATAAAGGGATGCTGAATTTTGCCAAATGCTTTTTCTGTAACTACAATCATGTGATTTTTGTTTTTAATTCTGTTTATGTGGTATGTCACACTTATTGACTTGTGTATGTTAAACCATCCCTGCATCCCTGGTATAAAACCCACTTGATTATGGTGGATTATCTTTTTGGTACGTGTTGGATTCAGTTAGCTAGTATTTTGTTAACGGATTTTTGCATCTATATTCATCAGGGATGTTGGTCTGTGGTTTTCCTTTTTTTGTTATATACTTTCCTAGCTTTTGTAATAGGATGATACTGGCTTCATAGAATGATTTAGGGAGGATTTTCTCTTTCTCTACCTTGTTGAATAGTGTCAATAGGATTGGTACAATTCTTTGAATGTCTGATAGAATTCAGCTGCAAGTCTTCTGATCATGAGATATTTTTGTTGGCAGTTTTAAAGTTACCATTTCAATCTCGCTGCTTGTTACTGGTCTGTTCATGGTATGTACTTCTTCATGGTTTGATCTAGAAGGGTTATATGTTTCCCAGAATTTATCTGTCTCCTCTGTATTTTCTAGTTTATGCACATAAAGGTGTTCATAGGAAACTTGAACGATCTTTTGCATTTGTGCGGTATTCAGTTGTAATATTTCCTGTTGCATTTCGAATTGAGTTTATTTGGATCTTCACTCTTCTTTTCTTGGTTAATCTCCCTAAAGGTATATCAATTTTATATAATCTTTTCAAAGAACCAGCTTTTTGTTTCATTTATTGTTTGTATTTCTTTGTTTCAATTTTACTTTATTTCTGCTCTGATCTTTGTTATTTCTTTTCTTTTGCTGAAGTTGAGTTTAGTTTGTTCTTGTTTCTCTAGTTCCTTGAGGTGTGACCTTAGATTGTCTATTTGTGCTCTTTCTGACTTTTTGATATAGGCATTTAAGGCTAAAAACTTCCCTCTTAGCACCACCTTTGCTGTATCCCAAAGGTTTTAATAAGTTGTGTCACTATTATCATTCAGTGAAAATACTTTTTAAATTTGTATCTTGATTTCATTGTTGCCCCAGTGATCATTCAAGAGCAGATTATTTAATTTCCATGTATTTACATGATTTGGGGGATTCTTTTTGGAGTTGATTTCCAATTTTATTCCACTGTGGTCTGAGAGAGTCCTTGATATAATTTCAGTTTTCTTAAACTTACTGAGACTTGTTTTGTGGCCTATCATATGGTCTGTCTTGGAGAATGTTCCATGTGCGGATGAATAGAATGTATATTCTGCAGTTGTTGGGTAGAATGTTCTGTAAATATCTGTTAAGTCCATTTGTTCTAGGGCATAATTTAAATCTATTGCTTCTTTGTTGACTTTCTTTTTTGATGATCTGTCTAGTGCGGTCAGTGGAGTATTGAAGTCTCCCACTATTATTGTGTTGCTGTCTATCTCATTTTTTAGGTAGGTCTAGTAGTAATTGTTATATAAATTAGGGAGTTCCAGTATTAGGTGCATATATATTTAGGATGGTGATATTTTCCTGTTGGACCAGTCCTTTTATTATTGTATAATGTCCCTCTATGTCTTTTTAAACTGCGGTTGCCTTAAAGTTTCTTTCATCTGTTATAAGAATACCTATTCCTGCTTGCTTATGGTGTCCATTTTCATGGTATATCTTTTTCCACCACTTTACCTTAAGTTTATAATTTTTTGCATGATTTATTGTGTCTTAATCTCCTTTAGTTCAGCTTTCATTTTTGGTTATTTTTTGTCTGCTGTTAGCCTTGGAGTTAGTTTGTTGTTGCTTTTTTAGTTCTTTTAGTTGTGATGTTAGGCTGTTAATTTGAGGTCTTTTTAACTTTTTGATGTGGGTGTTTTGCACTATAATTTTCCCTCTTAGCATTGCCTTAACTGTGTCCCAGAGATTCTGATATGTTGTATTTGTGTTCTTATTAGTTTCAAAGTACTTCTTGATTTCTACTTTAATTTCATTATTTACAAAAAAATCATTCAGGAGCAGGTTGTTTAATTTCCATATACTAGTATGGTTTTGAATGATTTTCTTAATCTTGAATTCTAATTTTATTTCGTTGTGGCCCAAGAGAGTGGTGGTATGATTTTGATTATTTTGCATTTGTTGAGGATTGTTGTTGTCTGATTGTGTGGTTGATTTTAGAGTATGTGCCATGTGACAATGAGAAGAATGTATATTCGGTTGTTTTTTGGCGGAGAGTTCTGTAGATATCTGTCAGGTCGGTTTCGTCCAATATTGAGTTTAGGTCCTAAATATCATTGTCAATTTTCTTCCTCAATGATCTAACACTGTCAGTGGGGTGTTGAGATCTCCTACTATTATTGTGTGTGAGTCTACGTATCTTTGAAAGTCTCTAAGAACTTGTTTTATCAATCTGGGTGCTCCTGTGTTGGGCATATATATATTTAGGGTACTTGGGTCAAGAAGACCCAAGAAATACTTAGGTCTTCTTGTTGAATTGAACCTATTACCATTATGCAACGTCCTTCATAATAGTTGGAAATTTTAACACTGTTTTATCAGAAATGGACAGATCCAGGAGGCAGAAAATCAGTAAGGACACACTTGAACTCAACAACACCATGAATCATTTGTATGTAATGGACATCTATAGAATATTTCATCCAACAACAGTATAATATGCATTCTTTTCAAGCTCACATGGAATATTCATCAAGATATACTCCATTCTGGGCCATAAAACATACCATAAACACTTTTTAAAAAATACAAATCATATAATGTCTGCTCTCAGAACACAAAATAAATTAGAAATCAACAGGCCGGGCGCGGTGGCTCACACTTGTAATCCCAGCACTTTGGGAGGCCGAGGTGGGTGGATCACGAGGTCAAGAGATCGAGACCATCCTGGTCAACATGGTGAAACCCCGTCTCTACTAAAAATACAAAAATTAGC
>NW_016107425.1:5598776-5627215 GCF_001604975.1 Cebus imitator | reverse complement strand
CAATAAGAGAAAGATAACCATAAAATCCAAAATACTTGGAGATTAAATAGAACATTTCTAAATAACACATGGACTAAAGAAAAAATCTCCAGTGAAGTTTAAAAACATTTTAAATTAAATGAAAGTGAAAACACAACTTATCCAAAGTTGTGGGTTGCTGGTTGGCCATGATGGCTCACACCTGCAGTCTCAGCACTTTGGGAGGCTGAGGTGGGTGGATCACCTGAGTTCGGGAGTTCAAGATTAGCCTGGCCAACATGTCGAAACCCTGCCTCTACTAAGAACACAAAAATTCGCCAGGCATGGTGGCAGGCACCTGTAATTCCAGCTATGCAGGAAGCTGAGGCATGAGAATTCCTTGAACCCAGAAGTGGAGGTTGCAGTTGCAATGAGCCAAGATCAATGCCACTGCACCTTAGCATGGGTGATATAGCAAGACTTTGTCTCAGTAATAATAACAATAATAATAATTTGGGTTATTTTAATATTAATAGAGTTTAAAAAATGTAAGTTTTGATGGCACAAGATTCCTTTGACACATTTAACTTACTATTTCTATGAGGTAAATTTCTGACTATGTTGGGGTTTTGTTTTATTATTCTTTGCTTAGTTTTGTTTATTTTGAGAATCCATGTCTTTAAAAATCTAGAGTAAGATTTTTTCAATATAATGCAACATTCTAAGAAGAATCATGTTTCTTTAATAATTTGAATTATAATTGGTCTCTATCTGCCCCAAATCATATCTGTGTTAAAGAATTCAGAAAGAATACTCATAGCTTGGAAAAGACTATGTTCAAATAATGGTATTGTTAGCCACAATGAACTATGACTTTTTTTACAAAATACTTTGTTTTTGAATATTGGAGACAAAACACAGAAAACCCCACTATAATACCCTTGCTGTGTCATGAAAGGGGTTTCACTGTGAGTAAATCACATCCCCTGTGTAGATATTAGGGCAGAGGGTACTTTTTGCATTGAGGCCCTGCAGCTTTGTTTGTGACACTGCTAGTTTTTCAGTAATCAACATGAACAAGACTAAATCCCAACTCTGTTCCATGTGAGGTCCTGCTAGGCCCGCATAGTGAGCTGAAAGCACATGGACCTTGGAGCCACATAGTCTGCACTCAACTGTCCCCCTCTCATTTACAAGCTGCAGGACACTGCAAAAGTCATTTACACTGCCTGAGCTTAGAGGTTTTTATTTGTAACAAAATTATACCTTCCACCCAGGATTATGACAATAGAGATACAATATAATATATAAATAGACCTGCAGATACTATAAGCTCAAAAGTGACAACTCTTATTATCTTACCATTCTTACGATTGCTAAAAGTGAACACTATTACTATCGTTATTTGGCCTTGAGATATGTTGTACTGTATTCCTGTTCACCTTTGATTTGTCCCTCTAACTGGATACTGATTGCCTGGAGGGCAAACATGCCAATGCCTTCACTTTTGTAATCCTCATAGCCCTTGGGATAATGTCTTGCTCTCTATAGGAGCTAAGCAAAAATATTTGTTCAATGAAGGTGATGCTCTAAGTGGAATGACTGAAAGCTGATAAATCATGCTGAAATTCCTTTAACACAGTCATGCACAAGTTTTAGGGCACTGGAGTGACATGAGGAGCTTGGTAAAATACAGATTTCTGTACATCTCCCACCCCAAGAGATTCAGATTCAGTTGGCCTAGGGATTTCCATTTTAACAAACTCCCTGGGTAATTAATTATGATGCAGGTGGTCCATGTGTTAATAACATTTAGAGAAACCATGGTTTAGTGGATACATCCAGATCATGCCATGTTTTGTTGTAAAGAGATGCCCACGTAATATGTAAGGTAGGAATTAATGATCATTTAAGTGAAAATTTGGTCTACAGGGTCATTCAAAAAATTCACTTTATCGTTGAGGTGCCAAGCAGATATTATGAAACTAATCAAAACTTATTTTTCATAAGTTAATTAACATGTTTTATGTCCTAGTTATCTTAGCCAAAATTGTATATGAACATGCTGTCTTTTTGGCTCCAACTTGCCATGTGGAGAGGAAATAGAAGTGGAATAAAATGCCCACTGGGCATTAGACTGCAAATACATTCATCCTGCAGCAAAGCATTAATTTATAACAATAACTGTACTGCATTATGCATATAATTCATCCACAGTTGGCCCCCAAACCAATCTCTTAGTGAGACACTTCCTTTCTCTAGCTGCCTGCTATTTATGGCAAAGGCTTAGAACCAGTAACAAAATAATTGTAATTTCTAGGAGTGCTGCCCTAACGTACTTCTTTTTAATATTAGGAAGAATTGAACAAAATTAAGAAAACTGATGCAGGAGTTATATCATCCTTCCAACATAGGGACATAGGGACAATTTAAAGACAGTAAAATAAGATTTTTTACTTCATGAGAACAAGTCATATAGGAAAGAACTGCAATTTACTTTCAATTTTCACCTAATGACTTCAAAATATTAAGAATAATGCCTATTTTCAGGTGAATAATATTTTAAAAAGAGAAAAGAAGGAAACATTTTCTAGTTAGGCTATAAAACTGAAATTAATGATTTTGATGTCTTTTTCTCTGCCTTTATATTATTTACAAAACTAAATCTTTAAATTATTAAAAATAAGATATAAAATTAGTTTCCCAACAAATCAAAGTTCTATAGAAGTTATTAGTGTATCATATATGTATGCTGGAGCTCAGTGAAAATCCAACAGTCCCAGACGCTATCATGAGTTCTACTGTGAAATTAATGTAACTGTCCCTTGTTGTTACGTCTCATCTTGATCATCTCAAACATTTCCCATCCTGAAAATATGAAAAAAATTAGATTTTGGGAAAAAAATGTATTATTAGATCTTGATTCTATTCCAACTCTGCAATAATTACAGTAATTACAAAGATAAAGGGTAAAAGTCACAAAATGCTGGCTGGGACATTCCAGAGCAGGAGAAAGCTTGGCGCCATTTTTATAGTTATGCCTGTTAAGATTTAATAGATGGAAAGTTTCATTAGTGAGCTGTGCTGCAATTAACTTCAAGGAGGTTCCAGACTACTGTATGTTGCTGTTACTGACAGAAAACTGTTTAGATTTCCTTATTGAAAGAGTATATTAGATTTTCAACACTTCAATTATAAAAACTAGTAAGAGGCATGATTTTAAAAAATTCAATGTAGAGGCTAGTTTTTTCTTATAACACATAGTAATCATGGGTTTTTATTCTTCAATGGACATGCCAATTGTTGACTATCTAGGAGTGAGTTGCTTTTGTGTATATTGTTATTAACTTAGACATAATTCTCTATTTTTCTTGCTAGCTCATAAAATCATGTCCTAATGGAATTACGGCGAAGTTGGAAACTATTTATCTAAATCAAATATTTTTTGAATCACATACTCTACATTTAATATAAAACGCTTGTTATCAACTCTGACAATTTTGGCAAATACTATGGAATAAAAGCTGTGGAATCTAGTGACTTGCTTTTCTTCCATCACCAGGATTCTTGCTGGCTAGATTCTGGTCTGCTCTTGGACCTTGGAATCTAGACCTTAGAGATATAGGTAGGCATTTGCAGATTCCTCCTCAGTGGAAATGAAACTGTTGCTCCCCTTTATCTGTGCAAATCATCCAAAGTCATCTGAGGCTGCTCATCACAAAATTACTACCATAATTGAGGTTTTACGTCATTCAGTAGACTTTCTGAATTTGCATGTTAATTTCTATACCCTACTATGATATGACTAAACTGCTATGATCCTCACTGTTATATTTTATTGTATTAAATAGTAGGTATTATATTAAACAGTAAGTTTAATAAATAGGTTCAGGTTTTTTAATGACCTAAAGAACAAAACCTGCATTTTATGACTTTTAAAATCAGTCTTGATGCTCTTTCTTCTGGTTACAACCCATCCACTCCCTTTTATTCTACACATGTTTCTATTAATAGGCTGCAGACTCTTTTAAGTGTGGTAAGCATGTAACCATGATAAGCACTCTCAGAGACATGATAGCCTTTTCAGACCAGAAGAATACAGTTTGGCGTCTAGGAATGGTAATTTAGTTTGACAAACAGCTAGGGAGTGCCAGAAAGACTAGAGTTTTCATCTGCATGGGGTTATCCCATGGACCAATATGTGGGCTGCTGTCTGAGAAGCACAGATGAATCCATTTTTCACTACTTCAATGTGAAGTGTGAAGTCTGAAGGTGGGTGACATGTGCTTTTGCCTTGTTTCATGTGGTAACATGCTGTTGCAGAATTGTGGGTGGTTGGTCTGACTACTGGACCAAACTTTCTCTGACATGGTTTCCAAAGTACCACTCTCTCCCCAGTAGGTGATTTTCTACAAAGTTCTAATGCTTTTTATTTTTCTTGTCCTTTTTAATTCATTAGACTTGGCCACACTGTCTCAAAACATGACAGGTGTGGGAAGAAAAGAAATATGGTGTCATGGCAGGAAGCCATGCTTAGAGATTCTGCAATGCCCCCAGGAGATGACATGACTGGCTACAGATCATGGTGCCGGACTACATCACAGCTAGATCCCACAACCCTTCCTACACACCACAGTTTTCTGTGCCTTAAGGTTTTGGTAAGTTATGTTCTGTTCCTTGGACAATTACTTTTGGTTTAGTTCTGAGAAAAATCATTACTACTTGGATTAAGTTTGCGTCACAGTTTAAGAGATCAATGTGTTTATTTGGGTTTTATGTATTTATGGTTGGTTTTAGTTTCTGCTCTTAAACACCAGCAACAAATTCTCTGGGTTTGAGAAGGATTGCATCACATTTTTCAATGTCTCCTTGTGACGTGGTTTTTGGAACATGGAGCTAGAAATCAGACTTTAGAATTAGTCTCTTTGTCGCAACTTAGTGAGTTCTGACTTCAGGTACAGCACCTTGGCATGATGTTATATATATATATTTTTAACTTCTCTATTAATCAACCTGTTTGTTTATCAGTTCTTTCACAGGGAGGTAGTTAAAATTTATCTTTGAAATGAAGATAGGCTGTGTAACATTATCAGAACTGGTTTGAGGTGTGTCAAATGGATTGCTACATGTTGCATATTTAGCTATCTTTTATTGGTCTGCATTTTCATTTGAAGAGATATTTAACTTTTTATAAGCAAGGACAGTATAATATACAATACTACTAAGCCTAATATTCAAGAATGTTTTCATACATGTCTTAGTATTAATTAGGGAGCAGTTCTTGTTTGACATGTTTACTTTTAATTCCTAATAGGTTTCCAAGTGGGGTACTGCAGTAAGTACCCAGAAAAACTAACAATTATCTAGTCTAAAGAGCTTTGTATTTCACTGTAAAATTAAAATTGTGGGGAAATTGTGTTTTCATTCTACTCATATTAACCTTTTCTTATCCATATTACCCAAAGGTTAACTTGTTCTTGCTATTTTTATGAAGTGAGAAGCAGGAACTTTGTCTTTTTATGAAAGGAAGTACAGGAGTGCCAAGCATTCATTAGAGATTGAAATTAGAAGCGACTGTGAGATTAAGTTAGAATGTAGCTCATTGTATGAGCCCATTTTGGACTTTTGGAGGTGCTGGTATTAGGAGGAGTGAACATAATTGCATATATGAAAGGTAACTTCATTTATCAGGTACGATAAATACATGCATGATGCTGGTGTGTTTGGAGACAGATCTCTGTAACTTTCTGGGAGAAAAATGCATCTCCACAGGTGGGTGTCACTCCCTCCAGGCACCTGAGTCTGGGAATCTGTTGTAAGTATAGCTCAAGAATCAAGGAGGAGCCTTTCCATTTTACTTTTCTTTGTTTGCTTCTTTTCTTTTCTTTTTTTTTTTTTATATATTTCTGGCTTCACTACTTTGTTACTAAGTAGCTAACTCAATTTCTTTCTCTGCCTCACACAATTGCACAATACAACCAAGGGAAATATTATTAGTATCTTCACAAAATGGCACAGTGGAAAATGATGTTTGGCTTTCCAGCTCTCATTTCACAAATATTCAGGGGGTGGGAGAACCTGAAGAGGAGGAGAGGGGTCAGTGGCTGGCTTTCAATAATGGTAACTTCTCCCAGGAATCTGAGAAAATAAAATGGGAAATAACTCATGTTTATTTGATTCTTTAAAAAAATTGATTGGAAACACTTTTAATCGCCCTGAAAGAGAAAAAGAGAACCCCCAATGTTTTAAAACACCACTCTCTAGCCAGTAGGGTAGAGATTTTGCTAGAATTCATCCTATAATTTCTAAATGAATGAACAGAAATAAGAAAGGTATTATACTATTTTATGCTGAATTAACCTCACTATATACTGCTAAAGATTTATCTCTGGAGACACATCATAAAAACTAAACACTTTTACCACCATGGCAGTATTAAAAAGTATTTCATATTTTATTATTTGGGTGTAAAATTACTAATCAAGGGTAGGAAATGACCAGAAGAAAACAAGAGAAAAAGAGACTCATTGAAACATGCTGAAATATTCCTAACTTTCACTGAATGCCTTCACTTGTGTTTTTTACCTTCATCTTTAGGGCCAGCACTTCTAAATAAAAGACAATCTGTTTAAAGTAATAGAGTAGCATAGTAAATAACTGCTGCAAATGAACAAATTCTGTTTTGCCCAATAGGATCATCGAGGCAGAAGAGCTTCTCTAAATGCATCATTTATTTCAATGAAGGCCAGACTTTTTTTTTAGGTTGTGAACTATTTGTATATTGGAAAATTGCTTCCCCTCATGCCAACACAAAAATTTATTGCCCCAGAATTAAGTGAATGGATTATATTCTCAAAGGAGGGGTTGTCTGAGTTTTAGTTAATACAAAAAAAATATGCCTTTGGAATAAAGGAACAAACATGGCCATATAATTTGTAAGTCATAATATTCTAGAGAACATCCCACAGACCCTGGAGATCTTCCAGTGTTTTCCTGGACTATGCATTGAGAACCAGCCCCTCTCGGGGAGAGAAGTGAAAGACAATTACATTGCATTTTGAGTTTCATCTTGTGTCTTAGGCAGGCTTTTGGGACCCTCTCATCTTTCATTTTCCCCTCCCGTGCTATGTTTCCTTTCCTTTACATCACAAAAAGGCATGAGGAGATTTAGGTGATGAAGCTGAATTCCTTTATTTCTCATGAAAGGTAGTGTAGGCGCTGGAGTCAGATAGCTCACATTCAGATCCCTCTTCTACTGCTTACAATGCCTCAATTTTCTCATCAGCAAAGTGGGGATAGTAATAGATTTTTTTTTTCATGTAGGTTTTTTTGTAGGGATAAAATAAATTAATATAAATAAAGGATTTAGTACTGTGCCTGGTACAAAGTAACTGCCAAAGAAATGCTATTAATATTGTTGTGGGTATTATTATCCTTCAAGTATCAGCATAAAGGCTGCCTCCTTTATGAGCTTTCCGAGTTCTCTTAGGCAGAGTTTTGTAACTTTGTGCATAATTCCAGTAGAGCTTTTTGTTTTGTTTTGTTTTTGTAGCAATTTTGAAAATTATTATCAGTTTGTTCCTAGGTATGTTTCCTCAAAGACGGTAAACTTCTTGAAGTACGAACTAGGGGATGGTGCTTTATTTGTATATCCCTAACACTAGCACAGTGCCTGGCATCCAGTGTTTATGGATAAATGAATAAATACATGGATGGATGAATGAATGAATGAATGCATGTTTCACTTGTTATCTTCCAACATCCAGTCTTTCCTTCTTTCTTTAGTATTTCAAATTTTAGCAGAGCATGTGGCTGTCCAGCTAATGTTTACATTTCCCAGGCTCCCTTTAAGCTAGGTGTGACCATCTGTGGAAGTTCTGGCCAATGGCAAGTATGTAGTGTTCCATTTATGGATTATTCCCTTAAGAGAAAGAGGCATATCCTCCATTTTCCATTTTTCTGCCATCTCTGGATGGAATTGGTTAAGATGGTGAGATCTGGAGCAGCCATCCCAGACTGGGAGACAGATGGGACCAGTTAAAAGTGGCACGTGTTGAGGATGGCAGAGCAAGATTTAACAATCGCTGGGTTCCTAACAATGTGGAGCTGTGCAACCAGCTCTGGGCTGCTTGCATTCCAGCTTTTATGTAACACAGAAATTTCTCTCTTGTTTGGAGCACTGTTTTGCTGTGGTTGTTTACATTGGGCAGGGAGGGTGGTTTGTTTCAGTAGCTGAGCCATCTCATAATACACTGTCCACAGAGCTACATTTCCTTAAGCCCTGACCTTTGATAGATAATTTTCTATTGTAGATATTATTGATAAAAATAAATGTGAATTAGATTATACAGCTGGTTAAAATTGAGCAAGTGTGTGAATTAAATACAGAAACAACGGCTTTAGTTTAACTATTTAAAAAATCATTTAAACCTTATTATCACTCTATTCCCAGTTGCCTGATGATTATATGCTTCCCATTGGCCAGAACTCCAACTGGTGATGGGGGAGGAGAAATAAAAGATTAGACAAACCCTGTTACAGGACTGAGGGCAGGGAGCAGTGCTTATCCTAGGAAGTATTTCTATTCGAATCTCATTTAGGTGGGCAAGAGGGACAAGGTTTTGCCCAGGCAACTGCCCTCATCTCAGCAAAGCAAGCTTCCTCCATACCCCGTTCTCCTGTTGGCTTGCACAGTGCTTGTCCTGAAAAACAGGGTCAGTAGAAAAAGGGTAGCAGCCCCTTTTGATCTCCACTTTTTATTTGTAATAAATTGCTTTTTAACCTTCTAAGCAAGAGCTACTACATGGAGAACTGTTTGAGTCTCTGGATCAGGAATTCAGGCTTGATGTGTGAGTTATAAGTTTTCTAATGTCAACAAAAATATACCTAGAGATTTACCAAGATGCTCTTCCAGAGATTTTCATTGTAAAGGAAAATTATTCTAGAGAAAATTAAAAGATAGCAACAACCTCATGTTCTTTTCTGGGAAAGTATAGAAAATGGTGATGAAACAGGAGTATATAGGTATATAGATACAGTTTTGAAACTTTTCGTTAAAGCATAGCATACATACAAAAAAGTGTCTAGACCGTAAGTATACACTCTGATGAATTTTCACAGTTCAAAAACATCCATGTTATAACTTTATGAATTAAGAATTATAAAAATTCAAGCATCTTGTGTTATTCCTCTGAAATATTTCAGAATCTAAAAAACATCACTACCTCCTATTTCCAACTTACAAATGTAAAATTGTTGAAGCACTGAAGAAATGCTTGTTATTAATAAGAAATGTTATTATTTCAGCATTTTAACATGTAGCTCAAGATGTTAAAAATGTATGTTGCACATTCTTGATGTTTACACAACTGTCACATAGATCATGAGACTTTAGAGCAATTTGTCTCAGCCTACTCAGTGCAATCTCTTGGTCAGTTCCATATACGCTCTATTTCTCCTTAGTGCTTTTCTGGCACTCCAGGTAGAAGTAACAACCTTTCAAAGCCTTGGTTTTCACAGCTGTAGATGGGGCACAATAACTGTACACACAGGATTGTGCAGATTAAATTATAAAATGTATACAAAGAGGTATACATGACATTTGCATGTAGGAAGACATTAATAAATGTTGTTTGTTATTAGTATTATGAATGGCAATATCAGTCAATGCAATTGCTCCTGGGTTTGGGGAAGCCACAGAAATAGCCACATAATTGTACAGACTATGTAATGTCCTTTTTCATGAGGACAGCCTAGGCCTAAACTGAGGTTGCCAATGTTCTTTATAGATGGAATATGTTTCCTCTAGTGAGAGGCAGTTTACATGTACTGTTGTGGTTATGAATGTTTTTAACTGATGAGTTATCATGTTGGAATTGTTGTATCTCTGCAAAGAATATTTCCAAATGGTCTTAAGGGAATGCCATGTAGCATTTATTAGAGTCATTGCAATAGGAACACCTCCTACCTGCTTTGATTTAGTGACATTATTCCTGGTTAAAAGCCTTAGGTAAGGCCACACACAGTGGCTGGTGATTTGGATAATTAGAAGGAATGGCAGAGGCCTGTCTCTTTACAAGGAAGTTAGCAGTGACATGCAATTAAAGCAAACCTTGGGGGGAAGCCAGGTACCTCTAAGAACTGTAGATCTTGTACAGTAGATTGTGTCAAATCAAACAATATTTATAAAATTCTCTCCTTCCACAAATAATTTCTGCTTGCTTAGTTTTAATAAATTATTTCAGAGATAATGATGTTATTTTAAATAGGTAGAACAACCAGAAGAATGTTACTTCATCTGTATTGTTA
This sequence comes from Cebus imitator, assembly GCF_001604975.1. Taxonomy (NCBI): domain Eukaryota; kingdom Metazoa; phylum Chordata; class Mammalia; order Primates; family Cebidae; genus Cebus; species Cebus imitator. The sequence goes on along the minus strand of NW_016107425.1, from coordinate 5,616,949 downwards.
TCATAATTTTTTGGACCATACAGGCCAGCTGCAAACTGTTCACTTGGTGAAGCATCTGAGCCTTACATTATCATGTATGTCTCGGTGTGGTATTTTCTGCTTTAAAAGGTGCTTTCTCATCCATTACCTAGTACAATCCCCACAACTGTAAGAAGAAAAGGAATTATTATGATGTCCTTTGCAAACAAATAAATGGAAGTTGAGCTCTGATAAGGCATTTGTTGTAGTCCTTTTATGGTTGAGGCAAGACTAAAACTTGAGTTTTATGACCCATGGTGTAATGCTCTTTCCAACACATGGAAGTGTTTCTTTTCAAACATAAATGTATATTCTTACTTTCTGTGCTTTCCAAGAGTACAGTTATCTTTCTCTCCCTGAGATACTGGGGTGGTCATGAGTGCCTTGGAGAATAAGCTAAAAGCCCTAGACTTTGCCTTCAGAGAAAAAATGGACATATGCACAAACATAAAAATTTACATTCACCTTCAGGCCACCTCCTAAAATCTGCGTGGGTAATAGAATAGGGCGTCTGGTAAAATACTACCCTGGGCTTGACTCCAGCTGGGTGGGGGCACCTGGCATTCTCAGGAAAGAAGACGAAAGCGGGAGCCAGGATACCATTAATGCTTACTTAGGCCTTACTCGACACTAGGTGCTACGCTGCACACATCATGTTGGTTCCAAACCCACAACAACTCTTGAAGCTGAGTGTTATTACTGGAATCATTTTATAGATGAGGACACTAAGAACATGTCACCCAAATTCAAGGCCAGATGTTCACTTTCCCCCACTCTGCTGCACAGCATCCCGAAGTGATAACTACGTGTCAGTGCTGAGTTGTTTCGCTGGTTGCCGGCCCATGCCTGTGTGTGGTGGTGTGGCTGGGAAGGTGGAAAAGGGTTTTTTTTGAGGCTTTTAGCAGTAAAGGTTCCTCTGGGAAATCATTTTCTTGGGGGTGCCAGGTTAGAACTGTTAACGACCATAGAAATGTGAAGTGTGAAAAGTGTTCAGATACAGGGACAAAAAAAGAACAGGGCAGAATTCGTTGGTGGTCCATTTCTTTTGGGACATGTGTTGGATGTTCAGCTGTCATATTAATGTTTATGTATTCCATGCTACATGTTCTCGCTGACTTGGCAAATGATTCAGAAAGTTACTGAAATGAATGGAGTAAACTTCTCATGGGTAGAGCTGGGGCTGGGGAAAAGGAAAAGGGAAGTACCTACATTTGGGGTTTCCTGAACCATAAATAATGGTTGCTTTGCCATTCCCAGCAATATGCTTCTGTCATTAATTAACTTTTATGGAAAGCTATGGTGTTCATGACTTTGGCCTCTTCCCACTCTTGATCTATGTGGTGTTATGTGGTGTGGACAGCAGTGCTCACAGCTGGGATTTGTCTGACGGGGGATTTGAATTAGTCTGATGTAAAGTGCCTGCTAACATATGACATGCCACTGCACTGGGTGAGTAGGAAGGGAGAAAGTAACGATGATGTTCCCCCCTGTTGTCGCTGATTATTTTTCCAGCACCTACACATGAAATCAGAATATCCTGTTCTTTGTTAGGCTTAATTTTAAGGTCAGATTTTTCTGGTGTCATTGAGAGAACTGGGCTGCCACTCAGATTCAGTGGTGTGGTGCTGTGTACTTGAGAGAGGTGGCCATAAGATTGGGAGGAGCTGGAGACACGAGCCCCTCCCCACTCATCAGTCTCAAACATGTTCAAGAACCCAGCAAAAGAGGTCTGAGTACAGCTTTTTGAGGTGGCCCACCCCAATGTTAACAATGCGGTCAAAAAATTCTCTCTCACCATTGACCTTAAGCCCTCCTGCTAGATTTTCAGAGCAGCCATTTAAAAAATATTAGCATACATCAGATCACCTGGAAGTTTTGTTATAGCACAAATTGCTGGTCCCCCTGCCCAGAGTTTCTTCTGATTTGATAGGTCCAGGGTGGTGCCTGAGAATATGCATTTGCAACAATGTCCCAGGTGGTGCTGATGGTGCTTTTCAGGAGCAAACTTTGAAAATTACTGCCTTAGAATGATTATAAGAATAGTAGTTAATAACGTGGGTTTGGGAGTTAGCTCTGAATTCAAACCCTGTTCTGCCGCTGTGAAATTCTAGAAAAGCTGCCAAGCCCAGGCGTCCTCACCTGTAGAAAGGGAATTACAAACGTTTTGTTTGTTCTGTTTTGGTTTGGTTTGGTGAGGACTGAATGAGATAATCTATGTGAAGTGCTTAGCACGTGCCAGGCACATGGAGGTGACATTACAGATGTGAGCTTATGCTGTGATATATTCTGCTTCTTAGGGCAAGGCCTTCAGTATTGTCAGCCCACAGGTTAGGGCAAAGACACCAAGTGTAAGGAATCCCTTTAAAGTTAAGAAAGTCAGAGAAAATGTAGCTGGGAAGAATCAGTAAAACAAAGGCCATGTGACTTCTATTCTGTAGAACTTTCTGATGTCTTGAGAAATAGAAAACAAGCAAAGATATCTTTTGTATTAAGCAGTGAGAAAGTCACCCTCCACCAAGGGATGCCTTAGGAAGATGGGATTGAAATGAGAATCCTGAACTGACCATTTCACAGGTAAATCCCAACAAAGTGTCAGAGGTGAGCAGACTTTTTTGCTAAATGGACTTTATAAGTAAAAGGATAAAGGATACACAAACTAGGAACAGTAGCATACAATGGAAGGATGCAGCATTTTGTACAAGTGTGTTAGTCAGGGTTCTCCAGAGAAACAGAGCCAAGGGAGATAAATACATATTTATCTATGGAAGTACATAGATAATGTATTTTTGGCCCATGCCTTATGCAATTATGGAGGCTGAGAAATCCCACAATCTGCAAGCTGGAGACCAAGGAAATCTGGTGCTATCTTTTGAATGCCTGAGAGCTGGAGAGCTGTAATGCCAATAGTGTGGATTCCAGTCTGGTTCTCAGAGCCTGAGAACTAGGAGTGCTGAAGGCAGAAAAAGATTGATGTTTAGCTCAAGCAGTCAGACAGAGAGAAAATTTAACTTTCCTCTGCCTTTTTATTCTGTTCACATACTCAACAGATTGGTTGAGTCCTGACTACAATGGGGAGGGCAATTTGCTTTCTTCAGTCTACCAATTAATCTGATCTCTTCCAGAAACACCCTTCTAGGCATACTCAGAAATAAGCTTAACCAGCTATCTGGGCATCCCTTGGCCCAGTCAAGTTAACACATAAAATTAACCATCACAACATGAGACATCTATTTACAAAGATACTGTATGCTGGGGCCAGTTATCGAGTAAGTAATGTTTATCATCCTGGAACCAACCCACAACTGTTTTCATTTTATTTCTGGATTTTGATGGGCCCTTTGCTAAGTGGAGTAAATAGTAACTTTCTGTCTCCTCAAGCTGTACCCCACTAAATAATTACCAAGAAAATATTTGCAAAAATTAATTGCTAGCTAGTGTAAAATTATATCTTAAACTATGACTACTCCCTAGGATAGTGTTTTCCAAACTGTGTTCCCAGGGACTATGAATAGGTGATGGGTAGAACAAGCATTCTCGATGAAACACACAAACATTCTTGTCAAGAACACCCAAGGATCTCAGAAGTCCTGAAGTTAAAAAAAAATTGCTTAATTTTTATTAACTCAGTGGTGATTTTCCCTTTTAAAAAATTTTATCTATTTTAATTTTTTTCTGTAATGAGTTACTATTACTTTTAAAATAAAATGAGAATCAAATTTCATTAGAATAAAAAAGAATATAATTTAGCCACCAAATATGGCTTCTAGCTTTCTTTAATTTCCATCTTGTTCTTTTTTTTTTTACTTCTGTGGAGGAACTAAGGACGGTATGATGTCAGATTCTAAAATAACAAATGCTTCATAAAATGTCCTTTTTGAAAAGATAACTGAATGAGGATAGTTTTTATAACCATTGAATGATTCAGATACTTGCCCTTTTGGAAATCCCCTTCATCCCAGTTAAAGGCATGAAGCAACAAGGCATCTGGGCAATTAACTGCTCAACCTAATTACTCTAAAGAAGTGAGTCAGTCAAATCCTGGGACATTCAAAACTTCCAGTGGGCAGGGGTGCCACAGAATCTGGGAACCACATTCAACTTCTCTAAGCTTGAGCAAAGACAGCTGGTCATAGACATTAGGGCTACATTTGTAGGCCACAACTCAGGGAACTGGCTTTTCCTGAGAAAGGAGATTTTCTCCCAAGATTGGTTTCAAAACAAACTATAAAGGGATAACCCCATATCCTTTGAAAATCTTCATTCCTGGGAAGTGTTCAAAATTTTTCAAGTAGGGCATGGTGTGATCTATAGGCCATTCTTCTCAAGGAGGGAGCATTTAGTGTGTCTGATATTTTGAGGATAATCAAGGACCCAACACTCTTAGGTGAAATGCCTTTGGAGAGAAACTGAAGTCTATTACAATTAGGTTAGAAACAAACACATGTTTGACATTCTAGAAAGAAAACTTAGGCTGTTGAGTCCAACAGTGTGGGACAGTTTTTCCAATTGCCAATGAAGAGGTTAAATGATTCTTGTTTCTCTTTGGTGGAAGTGAAATAGAATACTAATTGGGTAAGCGTCATTCAGACAAGCAAAATCAATTGGACCTCAGTCTCTACTTGGTTTTGGGGTTATGACCACACTTTGAGCTCACAGAGGGGTGCCACTTCAGGTAACAATAGGCCATTTGGGCTTTCCTGAGCAGAGAACTTCAGGCAGAATAAATTCAAACTTAAGAAAAGTTGGGCAGAGGAGATACTGTACTGACCTGTCCAGAACACTGATGACCTAATGACAAGAATGGGTAAGTGTAATTTTGGTTAAAATGTAATTTCTCTCTGGGGAAAAAAAATGGCTTTTTTTTTCCTTAAGCAATTTGGAAACTTAATGAAAAATTCAATACTCTTTATTCTTACACAGCATGCCCTTTAGTATAAAATGGCCAAGTATCCCCTACCAAAAAGGAGAACAAGAAGATGGAGGAAAAATGAGAGCTGGGTAAGGACCACACTGTCAGGAATGGTGCCCTGAGCACCACTGCATTGCCCACTCCATGCGCCTGGCCAATAGCAATGGTGGGACCTGGGACCCAGCAAAGTGCATGCTGAGCTTTCTTCTGCCTCGTGGTACCTGAAGCAAGTTTCAATGAGGCATGTTCCCTCTCATTCCTTGGGGCAAATTGTCCTAGTGAGAGAAAGCTCTAGTACTCACACACAAGACATTCCGTGACAGTGATGATAACACTTACTCACATTTACATTTATATGTCTGGTCTTTTCTTAATCTGTTTCTCAGAAAGAAAACTCAAATATTGAACTGTCTAGCTTAAAACCAGACACACAGCAACCCTATTTACTAAAACTTTAGTGCTAGGCACTGTGCTATTTGCTTTCACATATATTGTGTCTTACTCATTTCTTGTAATGGTTCTGTGAGTAAAGTAGGATTCCTATTTTACAAATGAGGAAGCTAAAGCTCAGAGAGGTTAAGTGGTGTGCCTACAGTTACCCAGCTAGTTATTGGATAAGGTACTGTGACCCTAGAATGTTTGATCTTACATTTCTTTATTTTCCTTTGATATTTGATGCATTAAAATGATTCAAGATTTCTTGAAATCTGTCATCAAGCTTTTCTTTGGTTGAAATCTGGATATGGAACACTTCAAAACATAAGAGCACCCTTGGGATCTCAGAAAGCATGCTGTCTATGAGTATTAGGAAAAGATTTGAAGAGTTGCATCAATAATCAACTGTTAATAAATTTGAAAGAGCCACATTGTGCAAAACACAACAACGAAAAAATTCCACCAATAAGACCATGAAAGACTGAAAGAATTACAGACTTTGATAATGAATGGCGTCCCTCTGGATTGGTCAGGAGCCATCTCAGTCTCATGCTAGTAACTTTCAAAATGTGCCCAATTGCTGTCACCTACTGGCTACTGGATAACTAGTTGGATTAGATTTTCAGGCTCTTTATTAGTTTTCTTTGAAAACTTTCAAATGATTTTATGCAATGAATGGAACCAGATAGAAAGACACTGATACCTCTTTCATCTTCCTAAGCAAATGCCCAGGGAAATCACATGACAGTTTTCAGATTGCAGATTTTTCCAGTGGTGTGAATCCTTTAGGGTAGGGTTCCTGGAGGTGTGAACCAATTTCTTCCCAAGAGACTTTTCACTGTCCCTTCTACTAACGAATTGGAGCTTCCTGTGAAGGCAGCATTTCACAGCAAAACTTCAAGAACTATCAGCTGTATTACTGAAACAAATGAAACAATAATGATGAATATGTCACTGTTTCAATCTTGGGCAACAAAAAGTACTTCTGAAATAATTTTGTTTTAAAAAGTATCTTTATCCATTTTAGAATTGACTTACGGTTGCATATATACCCATTTCTACTTTCAGGTTAGCCGGAGACATTTTTTCTTGAACCTCTGAAGATGAAACAACTCCTACATTTTACTTTCATAGTGCCAGGTTGTGGGAACTCTTCCTTGACTTCACTTTAATAAGTGTGAAGAGTGCATGACTGTTCTGCTTTCAAATTTGCATTCTGGACTGTTGAATTTATATGCAGAGCACCGATGAAATTCTTGGCAGCATGAGCAGAAGTTGGCTTATCCACGATAATACGCAGGCTTTCCGGGGATGAGTATTTCCTTTTAGTAAGAGGCAGATAGCCTGTCTATTAGAAGCTGCCCCCTAGTTTCTGAGGCACGTGGAGCTAGACTAGGGTATTTTATTGGGTCATTAGAGATGTGACATTTAGATAGTCAACAGGCTCGGAAATCCCCCAAATTGTAGGGTTGAGAAAAGGGTACAGTTCTAGGTAGTGTAATACCCTCATCAATCTATAGATTCTTTTTATGAAATTTAAGTTCCTTAACAATAACTGATAGAGCAGATAATAAGCACTTTTCCAAATAATCTGATGTGTTATCAAACACCCTCATCTTAAATGAAACAAGAATAGTGAGAAGCTTTAGAAGAACATATGTTGTGCCTCAAAGATGTTCAGGGACACAGCTGGAATGTGTTTAGGGTAACTTTATCTTATATGCTTCAGAATACTAGAAGCCTCTCAGCATGTGTAAATGGTAAGGACTCTTTTATTCACAAGAATAGAAATCCACCTCAACTAAACAAGAGCAACAAAGGAAACTTGCTGGGGTATAGATCTCGGGAAGCCTGAGGCTGGAGCTGTCTTTTTAGACTACAACAATCCAAATGATGTTGTTGGCTTTTTCTCTCTTTTACTTGCTCCTGCTTTTCTCCTTCAGCCCAAGGGCTTCCTTCCTTCATGTAGACAACTTTAGAATTACATTATCTAGTCTAACAATCCCATGAAGAACTAAAAAGAGCTTCATTCTCTGAGTATTATATAAAATCTGAAAGGACTTTCAGTTTGTCCAAGAGTGTCACGTGCTCAACAAAAGCTCACCATTTCAATAAATGTTTAAGACATTGGTTCAGGCAGTATGAGGAAATTTATAAATATCCTTGATCTCCTACAAGAACATAGGTGTAGGACATTAACAAATATGTAATTTGAGGCAGCAGGTGATATATGGAGAAGAGACAACTAAAACAATGATGGGAATCAGACAGGTCAGCTGAATGTGACCCAAGCACTTTCACAAGGAAAAATATTTCATGTTTTTTGAAGTGTAGATTCTATTTTAGCAATGGAGAAGCAGGGGAGGGGGAGAGACATTCCAGGAAGAATTTAAGGTATAACGATTGACAAAGAAGTAGGAAAAAGGGAAGAGTTAGGAGCTTGTTTTAAATAAAATATAGATTTTATTAAAGAATCCTGAGCTTAAGTTAGTCAGAAATCTTGATATTAGATCATAGAAGGCTTTAAATTTTCAGCCTTAACCTAAATTATTTCCACTTTTTCCAGAAGGCTTTATAGAGCTCGTGAAGATTTTAGAGCAAGCAGAAACAGAATCAAGTAATTCATCAGAGAATTTTGATGGTAGTCATAAGGAGGAAGGACTGGATGGAGCATCTACTCAACACAATCTAGAAATAAAACCTAACCATAGATAAAAGGGGACAGGAGGGCATCCTGCATGTGTTACTAGAAGGAATGAAATTTCTCTTTTTTTTATTTTTTTGAGACAGTCTCACTCTGTCGTCCAGTCTGGAGTACAGTGGCACAATCTCAGCTTACTGCAGCCTCTGCCCCCAGGTTCAAGCAATTCTTCTGCCTCAGCCTCCCTAGTAGCTAGGACTATAGGCATGTACCACAACGTCTAGCTAACTTTTTGTATTTTTAGTGGAGACGGGGTTTTGCCATCTTGGCCAGGCTGGTTTCGAACTCCTGACCTCAAGTGATCCACCTCAGCCTCCTAAAGTGCTGGAATTACAGGTGTAAGCCACTGCACCTGGTCAAGATTGCTTGTTTTGAAGAAAAGCTCTAAAGTATCTTACACAGGGTTTTGGGCGATGGCTACAGATTGGGAGCTAATATCGAACTTTATGTGTATCATATGGCTCTGTCTTGTTTTCTATGCTCAGATATATGTATTTTAACCAGTGGCTGGACATTTCCTTTTATGTCCTACCACCACCTCACACTCAATACCTCCTCTCCCCTCCTCTTTTTGTGAAGGCATCATTAGCAAGTCAGGCATGATCATTCCTAGGAATAGATACCAACTTGGGTGAATCACAATGACTTCCTCTAACTCCAGCATTTTTATGTGGGTAGAAATCAAGTTAAAATGAGAATGGAGGACAAACTGGGAGGGGACATGAGGCACAGAAAAGTCATCTGTAGCCTTAGGCCTGGGTTCAGAGGCACAGGGCAGCCCGCCCTCTGTGCAGGCTAGTTTGAGCAGTTAGAATGAGCTAAAAGTCTCAATGCAGACAATCAGCACACAGGAGCCCCAGATATTTTGAGCAGTGGTTGTGTGGAGACTCTTCACCTCTGGTAGCTGAGACATGTCCAAGCACAAGCACCATCTTGTAACTTAAAAGCCCCCACTAGGCTTCATGTGTGTCCATGTGTATTAATTTAAATACAGGTCAGCTGCTGTAACCAAGACCACAAAATAATAGTGACTTAAATCAGATAGAGTTTTTTTTTTCCCAGGTAGTAAGAGAAACATAAGCATCCCAGGGCTGGTGTGGTCCCTCACAGTATCAGTAATTTAAGCTCCTTAACATACTATAGCTCATGTTGTCAGCATGTCCATGGTCCCACCAGCAGGAATAAGAGGGCCCTCTAAGGGTGCAATCTGAAAGTTGTACACACTGCTTCCTCTCCATCCGATGGTTAATATTTGGCCAAACGCTAGGCATAGCTAGAAATGCTACAGCTGTGTGCTTAGCTCATAACATAGCTGACACGTACATAGTGCTCCCTGGGAACCAAGCACTGTTCTGAGAGCTTTATACAAACTGACTTACAACAGCCCTATGAGGTAAGCACCATTGTTACTCCCACTTTTCAGGTAGGGTAGCTGAGGCACAGAAAGGTAGAATACCTCAGCGTGGTTATCAGATAGTAATTGATGGTGGTGAAATTCAGACCCTCACAGTCTGAATTCAAAATTTGTGGTCTTGACCATTCTGCAATGCTGGCTCTAAAATCCAGGGTTTGGTCACTAAAGGAAGAGAAGGAGAATGAAAATTGGAGGACAACAGTTATCACTGCTATTGCACTCCAGCAGCCATATTTGCAGCCCACAGTGATGGCTCTAAACTTTGGGATTCTCTCCCTTGTCCTTCCATTGCTTCTAGTTTTCCAGCACGCTCCCATTCACAACAGTCTACAGCCCCTGTCTCACATCCCTGCAGCAATGGCTACCATGGTAGCTTCTGATCTAACCTCCTGGCTTCCAGCTTTTCCACACGCCAGCCTACCATATACCTCCTGGCTAAAAGAATCTGCCCCAGATAACACTTTTGTCATGCCATGCCCCTCTTTAGACATTTCCCAGAGGATAAGCACCACTTAATTGAATCAATTTCCTGTTAAGGCTGGCTTTCAAGGCCCTTCATCGTTTGGTTCCAAACATATATTTCAGATTTGCAGATCTCTCCTCAGGGCCCACACAAAACTCTCTACACCTGTCAGATTGATGTAATTATGCCATGTATACTGCTGAAACTCAGCTGTCTGGATAGACAAGGAAGAACCATCTATATATTGACACAGGCATTTTGCTTAAGTAATTGACCACTGAGAATGGCCATGCCTTGCCCCTATTTGCTTGCCTGAAGTCTACTCCAGCTTGGTCCTGTCTGCCTAGGGAGTAACTCAGAGTTCTGCACCACATGCAATGAATGAATAGGCACTCAGTGGCTAGCTTTCCATCACAGCAGTGCTCACTCCTCCCCCATTCCTCATTGCTATTCCCACTGCCTGGCCATTGTTGGCCATCTTTCTCTATATGTCACCTTGCAGCTCAGGGAGATACTGGGCAAGTTTTATCCTATTGTGACCCCCTGCTGCACTGAGACACTCAATATACTTTGTTGATTGGCTTATAATTTGTCCTAAGTGGCTTCTTTAGTAACCTTTGAGAATCCCTATAAGGAACATAACTTGAAAAACAATTGTCCTGCTAGTGGACAATTATGCTACATTAGCTGGCAGAATTGCCTAATGTTGAATACAAGAAATTATTTCCCCTTTTTCTCTGCTGTGAATGTGCATTGTCGATTTTAGATCAGTCAGAAAAGGTAGTTTTAGTTTTAGAAGAATCCTTGATCCTCAGAAGGATACCTTCCTGTATTTTATATGAACAAAAGTATTCAATATCTCTCCAATTACTTGCAATTATCTTTGAGCTCAAATTGAATACTAGCTATCTCTTCTCAATCATCAGTTTTAACATAGAGGGAATGAAGCCAATGGGCATGAATGGAAGAGCTTGATTTCAGAAAGGATGGGATTATGTCCTTCTGGAATGAAGGAGGAGGAATGTGCTTTTTAAAGGGACATCTTTCAGAACCTTGTTTGTGCGCCAGGCTCCAGAGTAAGAGGGAGGAGGTGGTGACAAGAATATATTTTAAAGCCAGGGCGTTGTAAGCTTGTCTTAGACTTCTGAGCTTTTAGAGTGTTTGTTCAGGAGGTGGTTTCCAAGGTTTTACAACTTTGCTAAAAACATTTGGTCTCCTCTTTAGATCTATTTGGCTGATATCATTTTTAGTGACTTCCGAGGCAGCATTGTTGCTAAGAATTGATACAGCAATGAATCTTTACTAGTGCCCATCAAAACTGGACTTTTGTATCTCACATTTTACTTTGGCTATTTTTAAATCTTTTTTAGAAATTCCCCGGAAACCAGCTTTGTCTTGTGAATTGAATAACAAACATGGAATTTATATAATCACTGCCTTGTCACAGTACAACTGATTTGCATCTTCTGGTTAAATGCAAATTGTCCATCCTTCAGTTCAATGACATTTGCCTCCCTTTAAAGGAACAGCATTAAAGTGACTTGCAGACATGACTGTTTGTTTAGCTTGGCTTCTCTCTTTGATCTCATGTTAACATACCTTAATGACAGGTAATGATTGATAATAGAGTATTGTAAAGTTCAGGTAATAAATACTGCTTAACTCATAATAATGCGAATAATGTACTTTTTATGACTTGGTTTGATGGAAAATTTCCTTGTCAGCTTGGTCTAATTGTCCAAACAAAACCATCCATTATTTGAAGAAATACATGTCCATCCTAGACACATTAATTAGGGTCATGGCTGGGCTGCATGAAGGAATATAGTAACACTTTAGTTCTCTTTCAGTGTAATCTTTGGACAATCTTACTAATGCCAAACTCAGGTTTAATGAGGAACTTTTGTTTACACTTACCTTTTGAGGCTCACAGGCCTAGGTTGAAATCTAAGGTGATGGCTGTAGCCACGTGTACACACACCAGGGTCTTTTCTTTGAGGTTACAAGAAGTCATCAATTCTAGTGGTTTGAACATCGAAAGTCACAACAGGAAGTTATCTTTATCTTGGCAGTGGGGTGAGGAGATTTCTATGAAGAGAAAAAGGAATATCTTTTTAATTTTTAATGACTGGATGTCTGAAGACAGTAAGCATCAGCTAGTATTGAGATTAGAGTAAAAAGGGGATTCGGTGTCTTGGCAGTGACAAGCTCAGGTGCTCCACATTAAAGTATTTAGCCAAGTCCTATTTGCCCAAGTGTGGAATTTCTACAGTGCTTCATTATCCTGGAAGTCCCAGGAATATTCCAGAGAATACAGTACAATAGAAACCCAGGAATCTCATTTATAATAGAAATAAAATAAAATACTTAAGAATAAATTTAACCAAGAAGGTGAAAGATCTATACACTGAAAACCATAATATACTGATGGAAGAGACTAAGGAAAACACAAATAAATAGAAAGATATCCCATGTTTATTGACTGGAAGAATTAATATTGTTAAAATGTCCATACTACCCAAAGCAATCTACAAAGTCAATGCAATCCCTATTAAAATTCAAATGACCATTTTTTTTGTAGAATTAGAGAAAATGATACTAAACATCATATGGAACCACGAAAGATCTCATATAGCCAAAGGAATCTTTCAGCAAAAAGAACAAAGCTAGAGGCATCTCAAAATTTGATTACTACAAGACTGTAATAATCAAAACAGGATCGTACTGGCAAAAAACAGACAAACAGGCCAATTGAAAAGAATTGAGAGTCTAGAAATAAATCTACACATCCTCAGTCAACTACAAGCAACTTTGACAAAACTAAGAAGAACAAATTATGAGGTAAGGATAATGTTTTCAATAAATGGTGTTGGGAAAATTAGATACCACATGCAAAAGAATAAAACAGGACCCTTATCTTACCCCAGAAGAAACACATACTTAAAATGGATTAAAGACTTAAAATTAAAACCTGAAACTGCAAAACTACTGAAGAAAACAGGGAAAGTTTCCATGACATTAGTCTGGGCAATAATTTTTTGGTTATGACCACAAAAGCATAGGCACCAAAAGCAAAAATAGACAAATAGGATTGCATCAAGCTAAAAAGCATCTTCACTGCCAAGGAAACAACAGAGTGAGGAGATGTCATATGGAATGGGAGAAACATTTGCAAGCCATACATCTGATAAGGGGTTAATATCAAAAATATATATGGAACTCAAACAATTCAATAGCAAGAAAACAAATAGTCCAATTTGAAAAAATGGGCAAAGGATCTGAATAGACATTTCTCAAAAGAAGACATACAAATGATCAATAGGTAAATGAAAAAATGTTCAACATTACTAATCATCAGGGAAATGCAGATTACAGCAATGAGATATCACCTCACACCTGTTAGAATGGCTTCTATCAAAAAGATGAAAGATAAGTGTTGGCAAGAATGTGGAGAAGAGGGAACCCTTATATATTGTTGCTGGGAATGTATATTAGTACAATCATTATGGAAAACAGTGTGGAGTGATATGGTTTGGCTATGTCCCCATCCAAATCTCATCTTGAATTGTAGCTCTCATAATCCCCACGTCATGGGAGGGACCCGGTGAGAGGTAATTGATATGAGGGCAGGTTTTTCCCATGCTCTTCTCATGATAGTGGATAAGTCTCACGAGATCTGTTGGTTTTAAAAAGGGCAGTTCCCCTCCACACACAATCTTGCCTGCCACACGCAAGAGGTACCTTTTCTCCTCCTTTGCCTTCTGCTATGACTGTGAGGCCTTCCCAGCCATGTGAAACTGTGAGTCCATTAAACTTCTTTTTCTTTATAAATTATCCAGTTTTGGGTATTTCTTCACAGCAGTATGAAAATGGACTAATACAGGAGATTCCCCCCCCCAAATTAAAAATAACTACTATATGATCCAGAAATTTCATTTCTGAGTATATATCCAATGGAAATGAAATCAGGATGTTGAAGATACATCTGCATTCATTTTATTTGAAATGTTCATTTCAGCATTATTTATAATAATCCAGATATGGAAGTAACCTAACTGTTCAACAATGAATGACTAGATAAGGAAACTGTGGTGTATATGCACAATGGAATACTATTCAGCCATTATAAAGAAGGAAATCTTGCTGGATGAGGTGCTCCCACCTGTAACCTTAGCTATTTGGGAAGCTGAGGTGGAAGGATTTCTTGAGACCAGGCATTAGAGGCTGCAGTGAGCTTTGATGGCTCCATCGCACTCCAGCCTGGATGACAGAGCAAGAACCTGTCTCTAAAAATAATTTTTTTAAGAATAAAGAATTACTTTTATTTACAAGAACATGGATGAACCTGGAAGGCATTATGCTAACTGAAATCAGCCAGGCACAGAAAGAAAAATACTTCATGATCACATTTATATGTGGAATCTAAGAAAGTCAGTCTCTTAGAAGTAGAGAGTAGAATGGTAGTTACCAGGGTCTGGAGTGACCCTGCTGTGGCAGATGCTGGTGAAAGGGTACAGAGTTTTATTTGGAGGAAAGAAGTAAGTTTTGGAGATCTGTTGTATAGCATAGTGACTATAGTTAATAATAATGTCCTGCCTACTTAGATGTTAAATGTCTTCACCACAAAAAAGAAAAAAAAAAAAAAGGTAAGTCGGTGAGGTGATGAGTATGTTAGTTTGATTTAATCATTCTACAATGTATACATATATCAAAAATCACATTGTACCCCATAAATATATACAATTTTTTTAATGAAAGAGATATTTGCTGGCCAGTTTGGAAAAAAAAAAGACAAAGAAATTCAGGAGATGGCCATGTGGGGTTTTAACAAAATGATCAATGTAAAATCCAAGGTATAATCAGGTCTTTGAGAAAAGTTGCTCGATTTTAAAGTTTGGAAATGACTCCATTTATGAATCCAAAGAATAACAGTTACTCAATTCAGAGGTGAGTTCCCTACATATTATTTAAAAAGAGGATGTGTTTAATTTTTCAGATTTGAGCCAAGTTGCCATTTTGTTGAAGATAGGTTCACATTTCATTTAATATCCACATTTTTAAGGAAACTCACAAGAAACTCACAATGGGAAAAATTCATTTCTATATTGTTGTAGTCACATCATTTTCATTCCTGACAAATCTCTATAAAGGACTTGCTCTTTAGCTGTTTTATACACTCACGGTTTTCACTGTCATTAGTTACCCAGAATGGCTCAGTTTGATGAGTAATATTGTCCACCATCTTATTCTTTTTAAGAGTAGGCTACTTCTTACTGGCTTTAAAACAAAATCTGTTTCTCCTTAACAATTTTGCCCTTTTATCCTGATGATTCACTTCATGTTCTACTTTAGTCTGTTTGGACTGAAATTTTTGGAAAACTACAAAATAATAAATGCCATTTTTAGAACTTTGGTGTACAGTTTTATACAAAGATTGGGGTTCTCATATTGCTATAAGAAATACCTGAGATGGTAATTTATAAAGAAAAGAGGTTTAATTGGCTCACCATTCTGCAAGGTATATAGGAAGCATAATGCTGGTATCTGCTCAGCTTCTGGGGAGACCTCAGGAAATTTACAATCATGGCAGAAGGCAAAGGGGGTGTCAGAAGGTGAAGGGGGAGCAGGCCCCTCACATAGCCAGAGTAGGAGCAAGAGAGAGCTCGAGATGGAGGTGCTACACACTTCTGAACAACCAGATCTCACAAGAATCCACTCACTATCACAAGAACAGCACCAAGAGGATGGTGCTAACCCATTCATGAGAAAGCCACCCCCATGACCCAGTCATCTCCCATCAGACCCCACCTCCAACATTGGGGATTATAATTCTGTATGAATTTGGGTAGGGACACAAATCCAAACTATATCAATGGGATTAATTCACTTCCTTTTCATTAAAAACATAAGTACTTCTTTTCATTGTTAAACATATAAATACATGCCTTAAAAGCTCACAGCAGTTAATATGCCTTAGACTTCAGAAAGTCATCCAAGAACTGCATGCACCAAACGAATGTCACTGCCAATCAACTGTTTTCTCTTTCCTGATGGAGGCGTGCTGATGTTTGGTGAGGCTCACCAATTGACATTTGTCTGATAAGTTTTTAAGTCAAACTAATGCAGTAAGAATGGTCATTTAACCACTGTATACTTGGATTATATCTATATTTTCTAATTTTTTATTCGTTTAAATAAAAATTAAGTTTTTGGAATGCTTATTTATATAATCTATTTCAAAAGGCATTCATTTCGGCTATATATTAATATCCTTAAATAGACATATTTAAACAGCATAGAGACAGTTAGTGCAGTTGTTCTCAACCTCAACCTTGGCTGTATGGTAGAATCACCAGCAATTATATTTTTTAAATATTGAGATCCCAGGCCCACCTAAAAAAAATAAATCAGAATCTCAAAATTGGGGTTCTGATTTTATACAGGTATTTTTTCAAACCTCCCCAGGTAGTTCTAACATGTAGATCAGGGGTTTAAAACCATTGATTGGGTGCAGTGTTTTTAAAATCACTGTCCAAAAGAACCCCCAGAGTGACCTTGAACTCTTGTTAAATTACTATTGAATGCCTAGACTGGAGATAGTGAGATCTGTAAATCAGAACACTTGGCCTTAGGAATCTCACAGAATAATAAGGTAAACTACCAAAAAGTAATTACTGCAATGCACTGTGGGAAATGCTGTAATAGTAATAAAAGCAAGGCTTTATGAGGATGAGTGGACACTAAGGCCCAAGCTCTATCTAGTTCCCACAGCCTCTGGGCAGAGACAGATGCAGGGCTAAAAGTCTTAAGCTAATGTCATCTTAAGGTGAATTGCATCCTTCCAAACTTACCCTAGTTTTTGGTTTTTTTGCATACTTTGGCCTAAATCACACCTCCTTGTCATGGTCTTTTCCATATCTAGATTCTTTATTCCCTTATTATCAATCACTCATTATGATACTTCTCTATGTAACTTTATTTAGCTTACTTCTAAAGTACATACTCTTGGAATACAGTTCTGGGATTCTGGCAGCTGGCACAAACCAAAAATTGTGAGTTTTGTGCCACTGGCATGTCTAAACTATATTATAATTCTTATGTGGTCCCACTGAAATGTCAATAGGTTATGAATATTCACTAAAGTTCGGTTTGTAGTAACTCCTCTTACAAAAAAAATACTGTGGCAATGCTAAGCGAAATAAGCCAATGCAGAAAGACAGATACTGGATGATCTTACTTACATGTAAGTAAGCCAAAAACATAGAAACAATCAGAGAGTAAAATGGTGGCTGCCAGGGGCTGCAGGATGGGGGGAAATAAGGAGACATTGATTATAGAGTATAAACTTTCAGCTATAAGATGACCATGTTCTAGGGAGCTAATGGACAGCCTGAGTAGTGGTAGAGGTGTTAACTAATTTGATTGTGACATTTATTACATATATATCAAATCATCACATTGTATACTTTGAACATATACAATTTTTACTTGTCAATTAAATATTTAAAATGTAGAAATAGTTAAAAATAATGTGGCACATACTATATAATAATTTTTATTCTTTTAAGACTGTTTCTCAACCTATGTTCCAAGGACAAGTTCCAGAAGATGTTAATAGTTATTGTACTAAAAACAATTTTATGGTTCAGTAAGTTTGTATACAAAGGAATAAATACACTTCTTTATTGAAAAATTCTCAGAGCCTTTAGTATGCCAACATACATTGTGAATTTTCCGGAGCACACTGCATGTCGTGGCTCTCAAAGCTATTTGACTATGAAAACCAGTTTTGTTGCTGTTATTGTTGGTTTTTTTTTTTTTAATATGCTTTAAGTTCTGGGCTACTGTTTATTTGTGGTTTTTTTTTCCCATTTATTTTATTGCATTTTAGGTTTGGGGGTACATGTGAAGAACATGCAAAATTGTTGCATAGGTACACACGTGGCAGCGTGATTTGCTGCCTTCCTCCCCATCACCTACATCTGGCATTTCTCCCCTTGCTATCTCTCCCCAGCTCCCCACCCTCCACCATCCCTCCCCTATATCCCTCCAACTGACCCCAGTGTGTAGTGCTCCCCTCCCTGTGTCCATGTGTTCTCATTGTTCAACACCTGCCTATGAGTGAGAACATGCGGTGTTTGATCTTCTGCTCTTCTGTCAGTTTGCTGAGAATGATGGTTTCCAGGTTCATCCATGTCCCTACAAAGGACCCAAACTCATCGTTTTTGATGGC
>NW_016107425.1:5575623-5593241 GCF_001604975.1 Cebus imitator | reverse complement strand
CTGCCTCGGTAATGGCGGACGCCCCTCCCCCACAGAGCTGGACCGTCCCGGGTTCAGCTGCGCTTGCTGTGAAACTCTCAATCCAGAGTTTCTGGTTGCTGTTCTTTTGTGGGGGTGGGGCCAGCCGAGCCTGATCGCCTGGCTCCCTGCCTCAGAGCCTTTTTTAAGTTGGTGTTCCAGTGGCCTGTTGAAGAGGCGCCGGGGTCTGTTTGTTTTCCCCTGCGGCCACTCACTGCTCTGGCTTAAACAGCAGCACTGAGGTTTGTGGCGCTTTTTTTGTCCTGGAATCTACTGTCCTGGTTCCCTGCTTAGTCCCCTTTTTAAACAGATGAATGGGTGACTTCCCATGGCTCCAATTGCCAACCAAAAGGGCACCCGGACCAGTGTATTTTGTACGGAGAACCGCTGCTCAGGGGCGCCGACAAAGCAGCCGCGCGGGGCAAAGCAGCAGCGCCAGCCGGCACAGCCGCGCTTGCTGAAAAAGCCGCGCTGGTGACCTGTGGAGTTCCTCCGCCTGGGAATTTTCTAGTCTGTGGGCAATAAAAATGTGGCGTCCATTCACCCTCTGCACGTTCACTGGGAGCTGCAATCCTGAGCTGTTCCTAAACGGCCATCTTGGATCCTCAGCTCTGTTTATTTGTTTTTTAAGAAATACACCCATTGTCATCGAGGGACGTTCTGTTTTGTTAGATGACTGATGATGTCTAGTGTAATAGATTATGAATATGAAAGGCCCCCCCCCAACAAATGGCTCTCCATCAGAAAAGAAACACTCTTGAAAGTGTACATAGATATTTGTAGTTTACAAATCTCATTTGTGTAGCTGAAGCAGTAACTTATTCCAGTGCCTTGATGGGACAGTGAATTACCCTGTTAAGCTGTGTATTGTGAGCTAGAGAGCCCTTGAACATGCATGGCCCTGATCTACCTAGGGCAGAGCCTGCAGCCCTGGGGCTGGGCTTCTCCCACTTATGTCCATTCTTCCTTTTCAGCCTTTTGAGTTTTCTTAACACTCTTCTCTTTCCTCCTCTCCATCTGCTCCCTCTATCTGCGAAGAGATGTAGACAACAGACATTTAACTATGAAGAAGGTAAAAGCAGACACAGTGGAAAAGACTGTCAAAGAGAAACAGAGATAGGGGTGAGGAGTTACAGTAAAGACAGGAGAGAGAGACACGCTGACCACAGCCTCTAACAGCCATCCTTAAACATGCATGCCATGGTGTTCATCCCATGGTCAGACGACATATCATGCGGCATGCAAGTCACTTTAAGCCCTGACATCAGAAAGATTCCTACATTGCAAGGGAGGGTTGACAATAAAGAATAGCATTGTCCGCTTTCTTGCGATGAGATGAAGACAATTTTGGAAGCTCCTTATGAAAGTTCTAACCAAAAAGAAAAGACCAGAAAAGAAAAAGACAAGCTTTTTCTTTTCTTTGTCATATTTCCCACTGTCAGACTATATGCATCTACAGTCTTAGTTTATATTCCTAGCAAGAACAAAGCTGTATTTGGCTTCCTTCTGTAGATTTTCTCACTGCATTGTTAATAAAGAAAAAGGGGTGTGAAGGAAAGAAATAAGCTCAGAAGCTCAGAAAACAGTCGATGGATGAGTGGAACACAAGACGCTGCAGACCGAAGTGAGCAAACTTCAAAAGAAAGCCTTTCTGCAGGTGCATTACTTAGGATTACCTTCAGATGTGAGTGACAAAGAACTCAAGATAACAGTGGTTTAGATGAGATTGAATTTTATTTCTCTCTCATGTAGAAGTGCAGGTTGGTGGTCTGGGACTGATATAGTGATATGGTGTTTCACACACCTTTTCTATGAGACTGAGACATGTGGCTTTGACCACCTCATGCATCAAAATGCTAGCATCTGCATGCCAAGGAATAGAATGAGAAAAGCAATTAAAGAGAGAGGGAGAAAGAGAGAGGGAGAGAGAAAAAGGGCTCATGTGTGCTCTCCTCTCAGAAAGGTTTCTAGAACAACTATATAACCTTCTGTTCACAACCCATTGGCCAGAACTCAGCCATACCTAGCTGCAGGAGATTCTGAAAAAAATCAGTCTTGGTTCTGGGAAGCTGTTCAATCAAAACCTGAGCTCATTTACTGTGGTAGAAGGGGGCAACTCATATGAGGGAGGATGCAGTAGGCTTGTACAATCCTCACAAAAATGTTTGGCCCCTCATTTGTTACTAATGTCATATTTGGCCCTGTGATTTTCTTTAGATAATGAGATATAAGGAAAAACTTTAAGAGCTCAGTGGTAGTTTACCATGTCCTGTTTCCCCCATGCCCTGAGATTGGCAAGATGTCAGAGGCTGTTCGGTCACTTGGGTCCTGGAAATGATGACGTGGAGCAGAGCTGCTACTGGCCTATCACAGATATGAGACACCAGTGGAAAATAGAGCTTTGTGATTGAAAGCCACTGAGATTTGGGGTCATTTGTTGCTGTAGCACAACTGAACTCAGTGATTCTCAAAGTGCAATTTCTAAACCATTAGCATCAGCATCACCAGAGAAATGGTTAGAAATGCAAATTCTCAGCCTCATCCTGGACTTACTGAATTAGAAACATGAGTAGCACCCAATGGTTTAACAAGTCCTTGTTAAACTGAGAGAGATTCCAAGTGTGACAGCCAGTGTTCTGGTCTATTTTGATGGATACAGTCAAATATAGTTTCTATCACACATGAAGGTAGACACAGGGAACAGGGCTTACCATCTATCCTCCGGAGAGGAGAAGGAGAAGCAGCAGATTCAGTGACTGCAACAGGGGAAGTGGCATCTTCCTGTCACTTGGTATGACCTTAGCCCTAAGGGAAGAGACCACAGCTACAGAAGTTGTGAAACACAACTCTTCATTGCAGCGAGAAAATCAGTTACTGGAACAAGAGCAACAGTTGCTCCCACAGGCTTGAAGCTGCAGGAGTGGAGCCATACCTTAGAAATCTATGTCTTACTTTTTTGGTTTTATGGTATCCTATTGTTATAGCTGGAGTGCACACAAAACACTAAAATAACATATCTTGAACATGAAAGTAACTTGCCCTATTAAATGGCTTATATCTGACTTTTTCCAAATACTACCACCTCAAGACAGTTGAGATACCCTAGGTTGTTCCAAAACATGACTGACATATGGGTCAGTGTATGTTGTCTACATCCTGCAGACAGCAGGATCTGAGACTAGCCCCAGAAATTGCCGGGGTGTGGCTCTGCAGGGCTGGAAATGAGCAATGGATGTATCCTCATAGAAACCTTCAGTGCCCATTTTCCATGCTCTATCAGAATGTCCACGTTGTCTGGATTACTCTGATCTATCAAGCAGATCTCCATGCTCTGATCTAGAGCAGTGAGGAGTCATGACAGAAAGTGAGGAGTCATGAGAGAAATAGGCTGAAACCAAGATGTATGCTGCGTGTGGCTCTTCTAGATGTAGGGTTTTCTCAACCCTGCCAACCCCTAAGTATGAATGCCCTCTGCGTAGTGTTAGGAAATGCTCACAGGAATAAGCCTCCCAAAGATCGTGAAGGGGAATCCAGTCGAAGCAGGGAGTGGTGCTTGAACCCAGAAACCTTGGCATGCAGCGGAGAGGTGGCACTGATATCCCCCCTCACTCCAGGCAACTGACTATATTTCTTCCTCTGAGTTTGTGAGAAATTCAGATTTGAAAAAAAAAATACCAAATAACCTTAATGAGGCAGCAGTTTAGCTTGAATTGGCAATATTCTACATACATTTGCCTCACAGTGTGAACCGAGCAAACCTCCCCATTGAGTGAAGGAGCAAGCACCTCATTTGCTGCTTTGGGCTGAATAGTTGCCATATTTAAAAGAACAAACACGATTTCCCCAGGATACAACTTTTCATGTGCTATGGTCAGTTCTCAGGCTAAGCTTTTATATTAGTCATCTGACATCTTCCTTAGAGCCCACAGGGAAACCCCACTGTCTCCATCCTACTGAATGCTTCTTGCAAAGAAGCCAAATGTCCTGAACACCAAGGGAGAAAAACACAGAGAAAACAGTTCTGGGCCTGACCCCTGAGCCTCTGTCTAGAAACATCTCCAGGGAAGTTGCAGGGCCCATAACGAATCATCCCCACCATCACCTGATATTTTTCTATAAAGGAAAGTCAGATTTGAGGGAATGGCAATGGCAATAATGAATGGGGCAGAAAACCAGAAAACATCACACAACTACATCATGAGGTTGACAGTGGGAACAAAGGAACCTGGGCCGAATGCAGAGAAGGAACCCAAACCCAGCATCTCTTTCTGCTTATGGGTCTGAGAACTCTTGGGGTCTTTTGTCTAACACTGGTTACGTGGCTTTTACAGTGAATTTTAAACCTTTATTTTAGATTCGTTCTTTCCTTGGGAATAAATGGCATTGCTCTAAACTATTTAGTAGCTGTGGGAAGACTAAGACAAATAAGACAAAGGCAAGCAGCTTCTTGAAACTTCTGCCTGCTAGAATGTATGTTGAGGCCAAGGTGGGGGCCGAGGGGACGTGTTGGCTTGCTTGGCTTTATTGGAATCAGTTCACGGAAATTTCTGGGCTCTGGGGCTGATGAGCCAACAGAGGAGGGGTTCCTCCCAGAATTCTGAGGTGAAAGACACCCCTCAAGCTGTACTGTGCTGGGGTGGCTTGCTGCAGTGACCTACCCAGCTGAGCATGGCCATGATATGGAATGGGGTACCCACAGCTGGCTAATGGCCACCACATGTCTGACCTCTTACTGGCATGTTCCCCATCTGCCCCTGCCCTTATCTTCTCCCAGGTTTCTATATCTCTATCTCTTCTTGGACTGATGTCTACTCACTCTTACAGACATTTTTCTTTCCTGAGCATTTCTCAGCTGATAACCTAGGCTGAACAATGGCAGTGACCTCTTTTACCACCACGATTTTTTGCAGTTCACATGGATTATTTAAAAACTACATACCTGGCCAGGTGCAGAGGCTCACACCTGTAATCCCAGCACTTTGGGAGCCTGAGACAGAGAATCACTTGAGGCCAGGAGTTTGAGATCTTGTCTCTACAAAAATAAACTTAAAAAAAATTTAAAACTATACACATATTCTAATAAAGGCAAATTATTTTCTATTTCATAATGCTTATATTTACAGTCAAAACTTTTATGACAGCACAAAGGTAGAATTCAGTGAAAGATACCCACTCCCATCCCTATCCTCACTAAACTCCCCCAGCCCAACTCTTCTCATCCTAATAGGGTCTGATCAGTCCCCATGCCTGGGAGGAGTGTGGGTGGCATCCCTCCACAGCACTATGCTCAGTCCTATGCTAAAACCCTCAATCTAGCCTCCACCTTGCCTTTTGGCTGAATTATATTTTCTGCTAGAAGAAAGTGAGTGCAACCATTAGAAGCTGGGCTGCCCAGGCCAGTTCTGCTTGCAGGAAGAGTGGAAAATTTTGCATTCTCCCTACCATGTGGGTAAGACCTCCGCCCCGTCTTCTTCCACCTTCGGACATTACCCCTGGTAGCTCTGGCTGTTCTGGCTCAGAACTGCACTGACGTGCTCTCTGTCCTCCCTTTGGTGTTTTTTTCTCTCCTTCTATCTCACTTCTCCCACCTTTTTTGTCTCTCTGCCTCATTGTCCTGTCCCTTGGTAAGCTATTTCTCACTTCCTGTCTTCCTCTCCTTCCAGGTCATTCCCCCCTTATTCAAAATGTTATCATTAAGTGAGGAACATAAAGAAAATGTTATCATTAAGCAAAGAACAGTAAGAGAAAGTTTCAAAATAGTGAATTTTATTTTTAAGAAGTCCATATTACTAGCTGTGAGTCTAATTCATTTTATTTCTGACTTCTTATTTTGAAAAATTTCAAACCTACTAAAAATTTGCCACAATGGCACAAGGAACACACATACAGCCCTTGCCTGTGTTGATCATTGTAAACATTTTGCCACATTTGTCTTCTCTTTGTGTATGTATTTTCATTATTTTTATCTTGTGGAAATATTTAAGAAAACATTGCAGATATCATAACCCCTTATTCCTAAATATTTTCAGCATGTATTTATTTTTTTAATGAATATTTTAAAATATCTTTATTAGGCACAGCTGCATACAAATGATATTTCTATTTTGGCTCTGTTCTGTTAGTGATTCTGTTGTTTCTATCATTGACCTTTTTCCTTTTTAAATTAATTTATTTATTTTTTGCATTTTACTTTAAGTTCTGGGGTACATGGGCAGATCTTGCAGGATTGTTACATAGGTATACACATTCAAATTGTCTCTATTGGCAGATGATATGATTGTATGTTTAGAAGACCCAATCGTCCCAGCCCCAAATCTCCTAAAGCTGATAAGCAACTTCAGCAAAGTCTCGTCAACATGCAAAAATCACAAGCATTCCTACACACCAATAACAGACTAACAGAGAGCCAAGTCATGAGGGAACTCCCATTCACAATTGCTACAAAGAGAATAAAATACCTAGCAATCAACATATATTTCTTAAGAACAAAAACATTCTCTTACATAACCACAATATGATTATCAAATGATGAAAATCTAACAGTGGTACAATATAATAAACTAGTGATCTAGCCCTGTGTCTATTTAAATATTTGAAGGAAGAATTTGCATTTGGCTTTGGTTTACATAATCTAAAATAGGATTTTATTGCAGTTTTACCAAAATCACCTCAATAGGAATGGGTGGTGGCCTCAAGGAAGTGCTTTTTACCTCTTCGTCTATTTCACTACAAAGCGTAGATGACACCAATAGTACCTATCAACCAAAGGTATTTGGCTGAGGAAATGTATTTTCAGCATGCTAAAATAGTTGAAAAAGTATCCAGGCACATATTCTATACCACAAAACCAGTGCCTAATTTGGAGATAACTTCCACAGACTTTACATGGTATTTTGATACAAATTAATTTTATGAGAACTCATATTAAGGGACATAACCAATCTAGCTTTTTCCACAAATGTATTCATATTAGATAACCCATTCAGAACAAGAACAAAGATGATGTTGAAATGGAACTGATAGCTCTTTGTTGTGTTTTAAAGGGAGAGATGTGTGCATATACCGTACATATGTCAACAAGCAAGCATACAACACGCAACATTGTTGGTTTAAGTGCATCTGTATTCCTGAATCCCAGACAAACAGCTCTGCCTGACAGCAGCTGAAGTCCAAAGTTCGACCCGAGATTGATTGTACCAACATGATTGGAATAAACCAAAAAAGAGATGCCTTCCTGGTGATTCACCAAACCCAAAATGATGCTTCTGAAATTTGTACCTTTCCCAGTTTGGTTTTTTTCCTGAAACATTAAGAGGCTATCCAGTCTCTTGCCAAAAGGGATTTGTCCTTTTTATCTAGTCAGAAGAGTGCTTTAGCTATTTGCATTTCTGAATTGCTTAGCTGCCCAAGCATGCTCTGTGTGTGCTGTTTGAAATGTGTCATAGAGGCACGTGACTGCTGTTCTCAAGCTGATGTTGGACTTTCTCCAACAAATATGGATTATGTTAAAGTCGGTTCTGAATTGACGAGGATATGTTAATAACTCCCAGATGGGCATCTCTGTGCTCTCCAGCAGGGAAATGCAAGCAGTCCATGGCAGGAGCAAGTGTTTGGCAGGTCCATCATTCCGTCATTAAAGGCCACATTATTACTTACAACTGTGCTTGCATGACAATGGCTGCGATGAGCCCAGCCTTGCAGTAATGAGCACTAGGAATCTGCTTTTAGGTAGATTGTTTTCCAGGTGGTAAAAAATATTTTGTTTGAAATTTCCCTCTTCCTATTGCCAAATAAGGTATTATGAGAGAATCAAAGGGGCAAGGTGGGAGGTGGAGGGAGGGACCTATGCTGTTCCTTAGAGATCAGGACAAGGCAAAGGTATATGCCCAGAGATATATGTTCAGTAATCCTCGTGCCAAACAACCTGAGCTGTGTCCTTCAGTGCCGAATTCCTGCCCTAGCAAGTTCCATTTGGAACAATTATTTATGTTAGGGTTGTTTACAGTGTGATTGTGGTTTCCATTAGACAGCAAAGCTTCTTTGTCTTGGTCCTTAAGCTACCATGTATGATTGTTTTGCAGTTGTCTTTTTAAAAAAAGAAATGAGAAATGTGAATCTCCTATAACTGTATTCCCAGTTCAGGAGGAAACTGAGCATATTTGATGTTAAATTACAACGTGACAAGTGTTACTTAGGGGTAAGCAGTCCATGCATGATGCAGTTAATACAATTAATTGTGACAAAATTAGATACTAAGATGAAAGCAAAAAAATTGACAAAAAAACATCATTTAGGTAACTGCATATAAATTTACCATATTTTAGCAGAGTGGTGAGAGGCAGCAAGGTCTCCACTTGCAAAGTAACTGTTGCACGTGCATTGCTTTCATTTAGAATGTAAAGTAATCTTTAATCCCAAAATATATATTGTGATGAGAATGCCTGAGAACAATAAAAAGTAATTGAAAACATTCAATTGCAGATGATGCGCTTTCTCCTTTGCTTTGGTTTTCTTTTTCAATAACAAGCAAGTCAGCCACAGAGAGTCCCCTTACTTAACAGTCAGGTAACTGGATTTTATGATGTCATTTCATCTCCATAGGCATATCTATATGTTCTCTTTCTTTTTTTTTTTTTTTCAGCAGCTCCAAGGAATTTAAAAGTATAAAACCACATCTGCCAGTAACATTATGACGAACCATTTTAGGATTTGTTTTTTTACAAGGCAGCAGCACTAAATGTCATCAATCCCCAGCATGCACTGGTATATTTTTAATGCGAACAGTCAGGATTTTAAAACATTTTATCTTAAGTCATTAAAAAAATATCTAAAAATCAGCAAAAGATTTCACAGAGCTTCTGCATTGAGACCTGTCTGAAGAGGGTTTTTATGGGTGTGGGACCACGAGTTAACCATTTGGATATTCCAGAAAGGTGGCATAAAGATAATCCAGCTTACACAGTTTACTGTAAGAGATGGTGTCAAGGGCTCCTCATAGACTGCCACCCTCTTTGGACTATTTATTTGCCCAGGGGAAGAAGGATATTGCCAAAAACTGGATGCAAACTACCCCAGTCCCTTATAAGTGTTACAACTTATGCTTCCTTATGTGTGAATATCATGACGTATCTATAATCTGATAGTTTACACAATCTTGAGAGGCTGCATGTTTATTGAAAATACTCTCAGCTCACCCTCACATTGAACAATTTAAATGGCAGCCCAGTGGATTTGGACTCACTTAACCCCAGTTCACAATTGGTAGGCCCTCTTGTCGGAACTTGCCCAAGCAATAAAAAGGGAGGGATTTTTGCTTAAAGACTCTTAAAAGACAATTTTGCTTAAATTGAACCTGGGTATTTCTCTCTCTCTCTCTCTCTCTGTAATACTTTAAGTTCTGGGATACACGTGCAGAATGTGTAGGTTTGTTACATAGGTATACATGTGCCATGGTGGTTTGCTGCACCCAATAGCTCATCGTCTACATTCTGTATTTCTTCTAATGCTATCCCTTCCCTTACCCCTACCGTCCAACAAGCCCTGGTGTATGATGTTCCCCTCCCTGTGCCCATATGCTCTCATTGTTCCACTCCCACTAATGAGTGAGAACATGCAGTGTTTGGTTTTCTGTTCCTGTATTAGTTTGCTGAGAATGATGGTTTCCAGCTTCATCCATGTCCCTGCAAAGGACATGAACTCATTCTTTTTAATGGCCGCATACCATTGATGGGTATTTGGGTTGGTTCCAAGTCTTTGCCATTGTAAATAGTGCTGCAATAAACATATGTATGTATGTGTCTTCATAGTAGAATGGTTTATAATCCATTGGGTATATACCCAGTAATGGTATTGCTGGGTCAAATGGCATTTATAGTTCTTAATCCTTGAGGAATTGCCACACTGTCTTCCACAATGGTTGAACTAATTCACACTCCCATCAACAGTATAAAAGCGTTCTATTTCTCCACATCCTCTCCAGCATCTGTTGTTTCCTGACTTTTTAATGATTGCCATTCTAACTGGCATGAGACAGAATCTCATTGTGGTTTTGATTTACATTTCTCTAATGACCAGTGATGATGAGCTTATTTTCATGTTTGTTGGCCACATAAATGTCTTCTTTTGAAAAGTGTCTCTGTTCACATCCTTTGCCCACTTTTTTATGAGGTTGTTTTTTTCCTGTAAATTTATTTAAGTTCTTTGTAGATTGTGGATATTAGCCCTTTGTCAGGTGAATAGATTGCAAAAATTTTGTCCCATTCTGTAGGTTGTCTGATCACTCTGATGATTGTTTCTTTTGCTGTGCAGAAGTGCTTTCATTTAATTAGATCCCATTTGTCAATTTTGGCTTTTGTTGCTACTTGCTTTTGGTGTTTTAGTCATACTGTCTTTGCCCATGCCTATGTCCTGAGTGGTATTGCCTCGGTTTTCTTCTAGGGTTTTTATGGTTTTAGGTCTTATGTTTAAATCTTTAAACCCTCTTGACTTAGTTTTTCTATAAGGTATAAGAAGGGATCCAGTTTCGGTTTTCTGCATACTGCCAGGCAGTTTTCCCAACACAATTTGTTAAATAGGAAATCATTTCTCCACTGCTTTTTATCAGGTTTGTCAACGATCAGATGGTTGTAGATGTATGGTGGGATTTCTGAGGCCTTTGTTCTGTTCCACTGTTCTATATATCTGTTTTGGTACCAGTACCATGCTGTTCTGGTTACTGTAGCCTTGTAGTATAGTTTGAAGTCAGGTAGCACAATTGCTTTCAGGTTTAAATACAACTTACAAGGGATGTGAAGGACCTCTTCAAGGAGAACTACAAACCACTGCTTAAGAAAATAGGAGAGGATACAAACAAATTGGAAAACATTTCATGCTCATGGATAGGAAGAATCAATATCATGAAAATGGCCATACTACCCAAAGTAATTTGTAGTTTCAATGTCATTCCCATGAAACTACCATTGACTTTCTTCACAGAAGTAGAAAAAACTACTTTACATTTCATATGGAACCAAAAAAGAACCTGTATAGCCAAGACAATCCTAAGCAAAAAGACCCTGGTTATTTCTTAAGTCTTCAAAATGTATTTTGTACTATTAATATTTCATCAAAGAATTTCAGTTAATGCATTTCTGTTTGCAGAAAGTTTGGGGAGTTGGCAGGTATAATAGAAAATAGAAGATGCTATATTTTAATTGCCATTAAGTTGAAAGTTTCAAGATACTATAAGACCCCAATTAGTTAGCTGAATATCACAAGTGGTTCATCATTGTCATTAGGCAGCTACAGAGTGCCAGACACTCTGCAAAATTCACAAAAGCAACTGTCCCTGTTTGGGGGAAACTTATACTTCTGGGGGTGGTGATCTTTGTTGTTGCTATATTACCATTTGTAATGAGCATTCTTGGAATGAAGGACTTGGTATTTTGAAGGAGGTTTACGGTCTCTAATTATAGCCTCAAGAGCTCAGAGCACACGATAGTATATTTACAGGAAAGGAAACCTACCCACAAAGAGGTTATGTCGCTGATCTGGCATTACAGTAAAGGCTTTTTGACACCCTTTTAAATGTTATGTCACCTTTGACAGAACATACTCTAACACCACAAAAAGATATGAAATAGGAGAATTTGAAGAAGAGAGACTTTTGTGTAAAAGCACCAATGCTATTAAGACCAGAGATAAACACAGGGAAAGGAGTAGAGTTTTTATTTCACCTTCTTTGTCCTTTGCTACACGGAACAATATTCTTCTCATAATGGCACTCAACTTTCTGGATTGTTAAAAAGAAGCTTATAAGAGCAATTGAAAGTAATATGGGCATTTTAATATTGTGACACTTAATGCTGCATAAAACCTTTGTTTCCTACAGGTTTATTGAACTGGTGTATTAGATTTCCTGCTGTATGAGCAGGAAGATTATGGTGGCTTAGGTCTAAGTATACTATAGGGAGGCATTTTGTATTTTCTCTATAAATAGTGTTCCTAAAACAACACAATTGTGTAACTATTAATGTTTATATTGCATTATACATCTCCCAAAGTTTACTATGCATGGTATAGAGTGTGGTAACCAAAGGAAATGTTTTTGTCTATGAAATACACTGGGAATTGTCATTATTAAAGTAAATCTATTTTACTTATTATCTCATCAGTAGGATTTTCATGCTTTGGTCTTACATTATGTTATTATAGTATTATGTCTGTAAGCTTCTAGAAGCTAAGCATTTAAACATATATATGCACATATCCCACACATGCATGTATATATCATATTTTGAAACAAAGCTATAGCAGTCTAGCAGACTGAATTTTAAATGGAAATAATTACATTTGGATAAATCCAAAATGGGCAGAAAACTTGAAAAATGTTGGTTTCAAGTGTGTGGTTTTTACAGATGAAAAATTTGATTAGAAGACTGTTGTTCACAACGTGTGTCAAAGCTTGTTTTTCTTACTGAAATAATTTCTCAGGCTAAATGAAAATAACCAAATCATTAATTCTGTTATTAAATGTGCATTTTTCAATAGGTAATGCAGAATCATCCTCACAAGTGCAGGACAAAATGTAGCCCTGCAAAAAATGTACAGCACAGATTTCAACTTGGGTTACAATTTTGTTCCGATTCCTGGGGAAACATAACCTATGGTGAAATTGTATTTCTTTGTGTGAGTAATTTAATGAGCAATTTCTTCAGAATTTATAAGAAAAAGGCCCCAGACCTAGCACTGCAGGTCCCCCCAGAGCCACTTTTCCTTCCATACATGAATAGCCAGTTTCATTATGTTCAAAAGCATAGCAAGAGAGAAGCAAATGGGGAGGGCTGTTACATCCAAAGAAATGAAAGATTATCTTCTCCAAGCAGCAGAAATGAGATGTATTGGGCCTACCTTTGAATCACTCTTAGCTTCAGATAGAACATGACGTATGGGTAATCTGCAATTTGCTAGGGGCATTGTTAGCATGCATCGCCTCCAGGGTAGGATTTTAACCAGGCCTCCAGCAGCTGTGTGTTTGGCATCTCAGCCACATTAGGTATACAGAACCCTACTGCTATTACCCCGGTGAAACCCGTGCCAAGGCCCCTGGTGACACAATGGAGGTATTAGGTCAGATGAGTTACATTAAGTGGCAAGTGATAAATTCAAGATGACAATTCAAAACAGCAGTGTTTCTTCTAAGTAATTAATTCCAGTGGTGCCTGAGGCGGTGCTTGGTCGCTGCCACTGGTGTGGCAATGCTGCGTAGCTAATGAGAAAACATTACAGTGAGGATTAGGGGCCTGTGCATTCTGGCAGGCTGAGGTCACTATGATTAGGAAATATTAACACAGGCTTACTGTGATAAACCATATACGCCCAGGAAACTTAATTTTTATTAATGTAAAAACTGTTGAGCACTTTACAGTGTGGTGATTCACTACGTGGGCTAAGGAGACGGGTGACACATTCCACCCAGGGTCCAGGACAGCCTCTCAGGGCCTGTTGGGATGGGGACCAAGGCTTGCCAAGGCCACTCACATTCTTTTCATTCTTTTCTGCTGTCTGTGGAAACTGTGTCTTTGGCACAGAGGGAAGCTGTAAAATTATGGGCCTGTTTTATTTTCTCAAATATGATTTAATGAAAACCTTTTGTTATATGACTCACCTTCCTTGCTTAAGAGATTATTCTGAAATAGTTCCATGGTGATCTTGTCAAGCAATGGACAGGGAGTTCGCTTTTTCTTGCTAAGTCTGTTGTTGAAGAAGGAGTGATGAGAGCACCTTAGATTTCATAGTGCTATCTAATTTGTAGAGAGCTGATCGTATTTATTCAGACTGCCAAGCTATGTGGAGGATGCGTTGCCATTCCAATTTGAAACATGAGAAACTTGAGGCTAGAGAGGCGAAGAGAATGGGAGAAGATCACACAGGTAACACGCTTGGCCCAGAACTTAGCACCCAAAGAGCTAGTATGTTGCTCCCCTGAACATAACATAGCATTTGCAAAGCTGGCCACCAAAATGATTTCTTGTAAAATTCCCAATGAAGATTCTTCTGAGACCTCTTTTGTACGCGTGCACGCACACACACACACTCAAACACACACACACACACACAATGTGAATTCATCTCTACTGAAGGACTTTTAGTTTGAGCAACTACAGATGTCTTATGGTGTATTGGACATATGACCTATAAAATACCTACTAAACACTTTGTCTTTGCACTGAAAAATGAACTGCTTCTAGAGGTAAGACTGCTTTCTTATCACCTGCTATAAATTGGCTCTGGTGTTTTATACTCAGATTTGATATGTGCTCTGTCCACAGGTATGCATGTGAGTGAAGGGAGATGAGTAGAAAGGCCATTAGCAATACGTGTTCCCTGAAACGTTGAAGTGCTACCAAACACTCATATCTTTATGGTCTAAGCTTCTTAGTTTATTAAGAAGTTGATTACATTTTAGAGAAAATAAGAAAAATTATAAGTACAGTATATATTTTTTAACTTTATAGAATATATGATATTGATCTTGCATTAGTAACAATGAAGTTTAGCTAGTTCCATTTTCCAGAATGGTAGAAAAGAAATAATGAAGAGAGTTCTTTCTTCATGATAGTAGATGAAGGAGGCTTGATTTCAACAAAGTAACAATTAAAAACTGTTTGTAATGATGCATATGCAATTATTGACATCATTGTAAATGAAAGCAAAACTTAGGAAAAGTCAGTATTTGGGAAATAAGCCTACCATATATATATATTTTTTTTAACTGAATATATGTGTATGTTTTACTTGTGTTTTTTTATTTTATTGTACTTTAGGTTCTAGGGTACATGTGAAGAACATGCAGGATTGTTGCATAAGTACATACATGGCAATGTGCTTTGCTGCCTCTATCCCTGTCACTTATATCTGGCATTTCTCCCCAAGTTATCCCTCCCCAACCTCCCTGCCTCCTGCTGTCCCTCCCTAGTCCCCCCCAACAGATACCAGTGTGTAATGCTCACCTCCCTGTGTCCATGTGTTCTCATTGTTCAACACCCGCCTATGAGTAAGAACATGTGGTGTTTGATTTTCTGTTCTTGTGTCAGCTTGCTGAGAATGATGGTTTCCAGATTCATCCATGTCCCTACAAAGGACACAAATTCATTGTTTTTTATGGCTGCATAGTATTCCATAATATATAAGTGGCACATTTTCCTTGTCCAGTCTATCATCAGTGGGCATTTGGGTTGGTTCCAGGTCTTTGCTATTGTAAGCAGTGCTGCAATGAACATACATGTGCAGGTGTCTTTATAAAAGAGAGGTTTGTAATCCTTTGGATATATACCCAGTAATGGGATTGCTGGGTCAAATGGAATTTCTATTTCTAGGACCTTTTGCCACACTGTCTTCCACAATGGTGAACTAATTTACATTCCCACCAACAGTGTAAAAGTGTTCCTTTTTCTCCACATTCTCCCCAGCATCTGTTGTCTCCAGATTTTTTAATGATCGCCATTCTAACTGGTGTGAGATGGTATCTCAATGTAGTTTTGATTTGCATTTCTCTAATGCCCAGTGATGATGAGTATTTTTTCATGTGTTTGTTGGCCTCATATATGTCTTCTTTTAAAAAGTGTCTGTTCATATCCTTCACCCACTTTTGAATGGGTTTTTTTTTCTTGTAAATCTGTTTGAGTTCTTCGTAGATTAGCCCTTTGTCAGATGGGTAGATTGCAAAAATTTTTTCCCATTCTGTTGGTTGCCAGTTGACTCTAATGATTGTTTCTTTTGCTGTGCAGAAGCTCTGGAGTTTAATTAGATCCCACTTGTCTATTTTGGCTTTTGTTGCCAATGCTTTTGGAGTTTTAGTCATGAAGTCCTTGCCTATGCCTCTGTCCTGAATGGTTTTGCTGAGGCTTTCTTCTAGGGTTTTTATAGTGTTAGGTCTTATGTTTAAGTCTTTAATCCATCTGGAGTGAATTTTAGCATAAGGTGTCAGGAAGGGATCCAGTTTCTACTTTCTGCCCATGGCTAGCCAGTTTTCCCAACATCATTTATTAAACAAGGAATCCTTTCCCCATTGCTTGTTTTTGTCAGGTTTGTCAAAGATCAGATTGTTGTAGATGTGTGGCATTGCCTCCGAGGCATCTGTTCTGTTCCATTGGTTTATATCTCTGTTTTGGTACCAGTACCATTCTGTTTTGATTACTATAGCCTTATAGTATAGTTTGAAGTCAGGTAGCATGATGCCTCCAGCTTTGTTCTTTTTGCTTAGAATTGACTTGGCTATGTGGGCTTTCTTTTGGCTCTATATGCAGTTTAAGGTGTTTTTTTCCAGTTCTGTGAAGAGGGTCATAGGTGGCATGATGGGGATAGCATTGAATCCATAAATTACTTTGGGCAATATGGCCATTTTCACAATATTGATTCTTCCTAACTATGAGCATGGAATGTATTTCCATCTGTTTGTGTCCTCTCTTATTTTGTTGAGCAGTGGTTTGTAGTTCTCTTTGAAGAGGTCCTTTACATCCTTTATTAGTTGTATTCCTAGGTATTTTATTCTCTTTGTAGCAATTCTGAATGACAGTTCATTCTTGATTTGGATCTCTTTAATTCTGTTATTGGTGTAAAGGAATGCTTGTGATTTTTGCACAGTGATTTTGTATCCTGAGACTGCTGAAGTTGCTTATCAGTTTCAGGAGATTTTGGGCTGAGACGATGGAGTCTTCTAAATCTATAATCATGTTGTCTGCAAATAGAGACAATTTGACTTCCTCCTTTCCTAACT
Source organism: Cebus imitator (assembly GCF_001604975.1). Lineage (NCBI taxonomy): Eukaryota > Metazoa > Chordata > Mammalia > Primates > Cebidae > Cebus > Cebus imitator. Next base: position 5,576,467 of record NW_016107425.1, on the reverse strand, counting down.
GAATACCTTTATTTCTTTTTCTTGCCTGAATGCTCTGGCTAGAACTTCCAATACTAAACTGAGTAGGAGTGGTGAGAGAGGGCATCCTTGTCTAGTGTGAGATTTCAAAGGGAATGCTTCCAGTTTTTGCCCATTCAATATGATATTGGCTGTGGGTTTGTCGTAAATAGCTTTTGTTATTTTGAGATATGTTCTGTTGATACCTAGTTTATTGAGAGTTTTTAGCATAAAGGGCTACTGAATTTTGGCGAAGGACTTCTCTGAATCTGTTGAGATAATCATGTGGTTTTCGTCTTTGGTTCTGTTTATATGGTGAATTACGTTTATAGCCTTGCGTATATTGAACCAGCCTTGAATCCTTGGGATGAATCCTACTTGATCATGATGAATAAGCTTTTTGATGTGCTGTTGCAATTGGTTTGTCAGTATTTTGTTGAAGATTTTTACATCTATTTTCATCATGGATGTTGGCCTGAAGTTTTCTTTTTTTATTGAGTCTCTGCCAGGTTTTGGTAACAGGATGATGTTGGTCTCATAAAATGATTTGGGAAGGATTTTCTCTTTTTGGATTAGTTCAAAAGGAGTGGTACCAGCTCCTCTTTGTATGTCTTGTAGAATTCATCTGTGAACCCATCTGGACCTGGGCTTTTTTTAATTGGTGTGCTATGAATTGCTGCCTGAACTTCAGCCCTTGTTATTGGTCTATTCAGGGTTTCAACTTCTTCCTGGTTTAGGCTTGGAAGGGTGCAAGTGTCCAGGAATTTATCCATTTCCTCCAGATTTACTGGTTTATGTGCATAGAGTTGATTGTAGTAATCTCTGATGGTAGTTTGTATTTCTGTGG
>NW_016107425.1:5559347-5575068 GCF_001604975.1 Cebus imitator | reverse complement strand
CTGAGGAGTGATTTACTTCCAATTATGTGGTCAATTTTAGAGTAGGTGTGACGTGGTGCTGAGAAGAATGTATATTCTGTGGATTTGGGGTGGAGAGTTCTGTAAATGTCTGTTACTAGGTTTCCTTGATCCAGATCTGAGTTCAAGTCCTGGATATCCTTGTGAATTTTCCATCTCATTCATCTGTCTAATATTGACAATGGAGTGTTAAAGTCTCCCACCATTATTGTGTGAGAGTCTAAGTCTCTTTGTAGGTCATTAAGAACTTGCTTTATGTATCTGGGTGCTCCTGTATTGGGTGCATATATATTTAGGATCATTAGCTCTTCTTGTTGCATTGATCATTTTACCATTATGTAATGCCCTTCTTTGTCTCTTTTGATCTTTGTTGCTTTAAAGCCTACTTTATCAGAGACTAGGATTGCAACTCCTGCCTTTTGTTGCTCTGCATTTGCTTAGTAAATCCTCCTCCATCCCTTTATTTTGAGCCTATGTGTATCCTTGCATGTGAGATGAGTTTCCTGAATACAGCACACTGATGGGTTTTGACTTTTTATCCAATTTGCCAGTCTGTGTATTTTGATTGGGGCATTTAGCCCATTTTTATTTAAGGTTAATAATGTTATGTGTGAATCTGATCCTGCCATTTGGATGCTAGCTGGTTATTTTGCCCATTAGTTGATGCAGTTTCTTCCTTGTGTCGATGGTCTTTACCATTTGCTACGTTTTTGGAGTGGCAGTGGCTGGTATTGGTTGTTCCTTTCTGTGTTTAGTGCTTCTTTCAGGAACTCTTGTAAGGCAGGCCTGGTGGTGATGAAATCTCTGAGCAATTGCTTGTTCATTAAGGATTTTATTTCTCCTTCGCTTATGAAGCTTAGTTTGGCTGGATATGAAATTCTAGGTTGAAAATTCTTTTCTTTAAGGACGTTGAATATTGACCCCCACTCTATTCTGGCTTGGAGGGTTTCTGCCGAGAGAGCCATTGTGAGTGATGGGCTTCCTTTGTGGGTAACCCAACCTTTCTCTCTGGCTGCCATTAGCATTTTTTCCTTATTTCAACCCTGGAGAATCTATGATTTTGTGCCTCGGGGTTGCTGTTCTTGAGGAATATCTTTGTGGTGGTCTCTGTATTTCCTGGACTTGAATATTGGCCTGCCTTGCTAGGTTGGGGAAGTTCTCCTGGGTAATATCCTGAAAAGTGTTTTTCAGTTTGAATTCATTCTCTCCATAACATTCAGGTATACTATCAAACATAGATTAGGTCTTTTCACATAATCCCATATTCCTTGGAGGCTTTGTTTGTTTCTCTTGACTCTTTTTTCTCTAATCTTGCCTTCTTGTTTTATTTCACTGAATTGATCTTCAATCTCTGATATCCTTTCTTCTGCTTGGTCAATTCAGCTATTGAAACATGTGTATGCTTTGTGAAGTTCTCTGGTTGTGCTTTTCAGCTCCATCTATTCATTTATATTCTTCTCTAAGCTGTTTATTCTTGTTAGTATTTTGCCAAACCTTTTTTCCAGGTTCTTACTTTCTTTACACTGTGTTAAAACATGTTGTTTTAGCTCAGAGAAATTTGCTATTACCCACTTTCTGAAGCCCATTTCTGTCAATTGATCAGACTCATTCTCCATCCAGCCTTGTTCCCTTGCTGGTGAGACATTGTGATCCCTTGGAGGAAGAGAGGCATTCTGGTTTCAGGTATTTTCATCCTTTTTGAGCTGGCTTCCTCCCATCTTTGTGGATTTATCTGTCTGTGGTCTTTGTAGTTGGTGGCTTTCGAATGGGGTCTCTGAGTGGACGTCCTTTTTCTTGATGACAAAGTTATTTCTTTCTGTTTTTTAGTTTTCCTTCTAACAATCAGGCCCCTCTGCTGTAGGACTGCTGGAGGTCCATTCCAGACCCTGCTTGCCTAGGATCAACTGCAGTGGCTGCAGAACAGTAAGGGTTGCTGCCAGTATCTTATTCTGTTATCTTTGTCCAAGAAGGATACCTGCCAGATATCAGCCTGAGTTCTCCCTTATTAGGTGGCTCTTTGGATATACAGGGGTCAGGGAGCTGCTTGAGGAAACAGTCTGTCCCTTATAGGAGTTCAAGTGCTGAGCTGTGAGCTCCATTGTTCTGTTCATAGCTGCTGGGCACGTATGTTTAAGTCTGCTGCAGCAGAACTCATAATCACGTTTTTTTCCCACGTGCTCTGTCCTGGGAAGGTGGGGCTTTTTTAATAAGTTCCTGACATGCTGCTGCCTTTTTTCAGAGATGCCCTGCCCAGCGAGGAGGTAGCCTAGTCACAGTCTGCCAGCAGAGGCATTGCTGACCTGCCATAGGCTCTGCCCAGCTGCTGTGTGAACTTCCTTGTGGTTTTGTTTATACAGTATAGTTAAAACTGCCTCTCAGTAATGGCGGACTGCCTCGGTAATGGTGGACTGCCTCGGTAATGGTGGACTGCCTCGGTAATGGTGGACTGCCTTGGTAACGGTGGATGCCCTTCCTCCCACAGAGCTGGACCATCTCGGGTCCAGCTTTGTTTGCTGCGAAACTCTCAATCCAGAGCATTTCAGATTGCTGGTCTTTGTGGGGGTGGGACCCACCAAACCAGATCACCTGGCTCCCTGTTTCAGCCCCCTTTATTTCAGTCTAATGGGAGACTCTGTCTCCCAGGAGTTCCAGGTGCCAGTTGAAATGGCCACCGAGTTTTGTGTGAGTTTTTGTGCAGGGACCCGCTGTGCTGGCTGAAACAGCCGTACTGGAGATTTGTGGTGCTTTTCTGCCTGGGAATCTCCTGGACTGTGGACAGTAAAAACTTGTTTGGAAATGTGGTGATCACTCACCCTCTGCATTCTCACTGGGAACTGCACTCCAGAGCTGTTCCTATTCAGCCATCTTGGATCATCTTGCCTACCTTTTGTTTATGTATTTTGAGATGAAGATTTGAAAAAGTGCTGCAGGGTTTCTATAAAACCTCTTATCATTTCTTATCCCATTTCTATAATGCAAATGGGCAAGAGGCATGACAATGAGAGATAGCTGAATTAGTAAAGAAATAGTGTAGTGTTGAAGTCTGATCATCCATTCGTTCATGGTAGGCAATAGTAATTAACGTGATTAAAGGAAATGAAATCAGATGAACTCAAATGACTTTTATCTTTATTTTTATATTTTAATCTTTAAGTAGTCTTATCTTTTTCTCAAGGTTCTATGGTTGAACAAAAGAACATTATAAGAATCATATTATGAAAGCTAAAATATATTGAAAACAAAATAAAACTTTAGAAACATGTAGGAAGTCATGGTTAAAAATTATGACCCTAAGCCAACTTTCATTTTAGGTAAAGAGAAAAGACTTCATTTTCCTTTTTCTAAATGCTTAAAAAAAAACTTTTCTGTTTAATGTATATCCTACTGTTTAGGTGTCTAATTTTATCTTTATGTTCACATTTAAGAATGTAAAATATTCCTTTAATCAAGAACTACAAAACACTGTGAAAAGAAGTCATAGGTGACACAAACAAATGCAAAAATATTCCATGCTCATGGATTGGAAAAACCGTATGGTTAAAATGGCCTTATTGCCCAAAGCACCTACAGATTCAGTGCTAGTTCTAAGTACCAATGTCATTTTTCTCAGAATTGGAAAAAGCTATTCAAAAATTCGTAAGGAACCAAAAAAGAGCCCAAATACCCAAAGCAATCCTAAGCAAAATGACGAAAGCTGAGAGGCATCGCCTGACTTAAAACTATACTATAAGAATACAGTAGGCTGGGCACTGTGGCTCACGTCTGGAATGCCAGCAATTTGGGAGGACAAGGTGGGTGGATCACCTGAGATCAAGAGTTCAAGATCTGCCGGGCAAAGATGGTGAAACCCTATCTCTACTAAAAATACAAAAAAATTAGCCTGGCATCGTGGAGGGTGCCTGTAATCCCAGCTACTCGGGAGGCTGAGACAGAAAATTGCTTGAACCCAGGAGGCAGAGGTTGCAGTGAGCCAAGATTGTGCCTCTGCACTCCAGCCTGGGAAACAGAGCAAGACTCTGTGCCCCTACCTCGCCAAAAAAAACAATACAGTAGGGCCGGGCACAGTGGCTCACGCCTGTAATCCCAGCACTTTGGGAGGCTGAGGCGGGTGGATCACGAGGTCAAGAGATCGAGACCATTCTGGTCAACATGGTGAAACCCCGTCTCTACTAAAACTACAAAAAATTAGCTGGGCACAGTGGCGCGTGCCTGTAATCCCAGCTACTCAGGAGGCTGAGGCAGGAGAATTGCCTGAACCCAGGAGGCGGAGGTTGCGGTGAGCCGAGATCGCGCCATTGCACTCCAGCCTGGGTAACAAGAGTGAAACTCTGTCTCAAAAACAACAACAACAACAACAACAACAAAACAATACAGTAACCAAAATAGCATGGCACTGGTACAAAAACAGACAGACCAATGGAATAGAAGAGAGAACCCGGAAAAATAAAGGTGCATACCGACAGCCATCTAATCTGTGACAAAGTCAACAAAAATAAATAATGGAGAAAGAACCCCCTATTTAATAAATGTTGCTGGGATAGCTGGCTAACCATATGCAGAAGAATGAAACGAAACCTACCTTCCACTATATACAAAATTTAACTCAAGATGTATTAAAGATTTAAAGGTAAGACCTCAAACTACAAGAATGCTAGAAGAAAACCTAGGAAGCACCATTCTGAATGTTGGCCTTGGAAAAGAATTAATGACTAAGCCCTCAAAAGCAATTGCAACAAAAACAAAAATCTGTATAAGTGGGATCTAATTAAAGTAAAGAGCTTCTGCACAGCAGAAGAAACTATCAACACAGTAAACAGACAACCTAAACAATGGGAGAAAATATTTGCAAACTATGCATCTGAAAAGGCCTAATATTCAGAACGTATAAGGAACTTAAACAGTTTAACAAGCAAAAACAAATAACCTCATTTAAAAAATAGGTAAGACATGAACAGACACTTCTCAAAAGAAGATATAAAAGTGACTAGCAAACATGCAAAAATGCTCCACATCACTAATTATTGAAGAAATGCAAATCAAAACCATGAGATACCATCTCATACCAGTAAAAATGCTTATTACTAAAAAGTCAAAAACCAACAGATGTTGGTGAGGCTGCAAAAAAAGAGAAGGCTTACACACTGTTGGTGTGAATGTGAATTAGTTCAGCCACTGTGGAAAGCCATTTGGAGATTTCTCAAATAACTTAAAACAGAACTACCTTACTTGGTACATATTCAAAAGAAAACATTACTGGGTATATATCCAAAATAAAATAAATTATTCTACCAAAGAGACATGCACTCACATGTTCTTCAAAGAACTATCCACAATAAAAAAGATATGGAATGAACCCTAGGTGGCCATCAGTGGTGGACTGGATAAAGAAAATATGGTACATATATACCAAGGAATACTACACAGCCATAAAAAGAACAAAATACTATCTTTTGCAGCAACATGGATTAGGCCATTATCCTAAGAAAATTAATGCAGGAACAGAAAACCAAATACTGTATGTTCTCATTTATAAGTGGGAGCTAAATATTGGATACTCATGGACATAACAATAGCAACAATAGACACTAGGGACTAGTATGTGGAAAGAGAGGGAGCAGGGCAAGGATTGAAGAACTAATTGTTGTAGAACATGCTCAGTTTCTGGGTGATGGGATCATTCACACCCCAAACCTCAGCATCAGGCAATATACCCATGTAACAAACCTGCACACGCACCCTCAGAATCTAAAATAAGAGTTTGAAATATTCCTTTAGTCAAGAGTGCAGTAAGTCCTCATTTCAGGTTTTGTCTGGAACATTATTTTTTTCAGCAACAAATAAGTCTGAAAATAAAAGATTTCTAATATTCTGAAACTTGTCACATATTTAAATTACAAGACAGCTTTAAGTTACTTACAACAATGCCAAGACTCACACAGAAAAAGTTCTAGAACAAAACTGTTAGTTCATCTAGATTCAAACTTGCTGCTCACCTTTTTTGAATAAGTCACTTGGGTATCACAGGCAAGCCTGAAACCTATCACAAACCTGGCTCTTTGTGCTTTGTTTCTGCCAACCACAGGGTTTCTCAAGACCTCATATTTAAAAATATTTTCCGTTATCATATGAAAGAAGAGCACTGGACTGGGAGTTCAAAGATTTGGCTTCCAGTTCTAATCCCAATTCTGTCTCACTGCATGAACACTGAGTTCATATTTTAGACCTCAGTTTTCTCATCTGTAATATGAGATAAAAGGTTCCCAAATCTAATATCAATTAAATGATGTGAAATTGCAAGCCCTTTTAAAATTTTGTAAACCTGTTTATACGTTCTTTAAATAATAAAGGTAATTTTTGTTTATTGTTAAAAACAGAAAAATCAGAAAACATAAAGAAAAAAATTCCTTTTCCACCATACTTGCTTCCAGTCTCACTGTCCTGAGATGACCAATGTTAAATTTGGCATTTGTATCAGTTAGGATTAGGCTTAGTTGCATATAATTGAAATATACCAGACAACAATGACTTAAACACAATAGAAGTTCATTTCTTCCACACCTAAAAGATCTCCAGATGTTCCCGTGTAATAACAGGACAGGTATAATGGCTCGATGGTGTCATAAGGGACTCAGGAGTCTGTCTTCATGTTCCACTATCCCAGTTCATGGCTGCCATCCTCAAAGTCACCTCATGATCCAAAATTCTCTGTTGGAACTTAAACGAACAGAAACACATTGCAGGCCAGAAGGAGGAAGAAAGGCAGAGGAAATACAAAGTGTCTCCCTTTAAGCACACAATTTTGTCTATACCTTATTGGCTGACACTGATCACATGGTCACACCTATGAGAAGGGAGGCTGGGAAATATAGTCTTTTATTATGGGTGGCACTGTGCAGAGATTAAAAAGTAATTACAATTCTAAACAAGAAAGAGAATGGTTGAAGGAAAAGTCAATTGGCAACCACTTCTTCAGTCTGTATCTCTCCGTGATTCTTTTCATGCTCAAACATATTGAGTATATACATATTAATTTGGTCATTCTGTTGTGGTTGTTTATTAAAATAGAATAATATTAAATATATTTTTCTGTAACTTCCTCTTTTTTTCTTAATATATCATGGGCATTCCTCCAGATCCATCTACAGAGATTATACTTATTCCTTTTAAGAGCCACATGTGATTTTATCATATGGGTTTATCATAATGTATTTAACCAGTCCCCCATTGATATAATTTCAGATTTTTCATGTTTTGCTACCCAAAATGTTGAATTAAATACCTTATATCTTGAACCATTTTTTTACACTTTAAAAATTATGAATGCCATAATACATACAAGCTGTGTAATGCATAAGACCAGTTTATAAAATGACAAATGCTGTGTATTCACCACTCACCTAAAAAAAATGGAACATTAAATTATCTTTAAAGCCCCCATACACTATTCACACATAGGACACCCTTCCTTCAAAGGTAACCATTGTCCTGAATTTTACTGTTCCTTTGCTTTTTGCTACAATTTGACTACATGTAAATATATTCTTTAAAATATTGTTTGGTTTTGCTTGTTTTTGAATATGTCAATGAAGTCATATTGTATATATGCTTCTGTGACTTGTTCTTTTTGCTATGCATTATTTTGTGATATTTATCCATGCTGAATACCACAATAGTTTACTAATTTTCACTCATGTATAATAGTAGCCCATTGTATGACTAGACCACAATGTATTTATCTTTTCCCCTGTTGATGGACATTTGTTTTCATTTTATTGCTAACATAAAAAATGCTATTTTATGCATTCTTATTTGTTCTTGTTTTCCTGTGCATACAGGCAAGAGTTTCTGTTGGTTTTATATGCAGGAATATAGTTGCTAAATGATAAGTTGTGTACCAATTTTTTCCCAAGTGCTTATCCCAAACTACACTACCACTAGCAGTGTTTAAGAGCTCCTGTTATGTATCTTTGTCCAAAGTACGTAAGAGTTCATATTGTTATACATCTTTATCAGAAGTTAGTAGTGTCAGACTTTAACTTTTTGTTAGGCTAGATATAAAATTGTCTGGAGGGTTTTTAAAAAGTGTTTTAGCCCAGTAGATATTGATTAAGTAGGTCTGATTTGGCCATCTTATGGAGGATTCTAGGAATCTGTGTTTTAATAAATCCCGGGTTGATTCTGATGCTCAGCCAGGTCTGAAACCACAAGACTAGCCTGACTTGTGAGGCCCTTTATAGTGTGACTATTTTCAGACTCTCTCATACCGATGCCATCATCTTGGTCTGGGGATTTTTTTTCTGCAGAGCTCTTTGCATTTCCATTCCTCTTTCTTTTCCACTTCTCCAGCTAATATGCAAGCCCTGAATCAGGTTCTTATTACATTATGCGGAGGTTAGAAATAATACAGAAGGTGATTACTTATACGGACTCTGGAGTAAACCTGGATTCAAACACTTGCTCTGCCACTTGCTTACAGTGTAACCTTCAGCAAGTTAACTTCCTTGAATCTCTTCTTTTAGCTGTAAAATGAGAATGAGAATCAGAGTACCTATCACACAGGAAGATTAAAAGAGTTGATATATGTAAAGATCTTTAAAAATTTCCTGGACAAGGCAAGTATTCAATAAATATCATCTATTACTATTATTGTTATTACTGCTGCTGCTCTTGTTACTTCAACTGCCTTCTGGAGAGGTGTGTTAGTCTGTTCTAATGCTGCTAATAAATACATACCCAAGACTGGGTAATTTATAAAGGAAACAGGTTTGCTTGACTCACATTTCCACATGGATGGGGAGGCCTCACAATCATGGCAGAAGGCAAATGAGGAGCAAAGTCACGTCTTACATAAAACCATCAGATCTTGTGAAACTTATTTACTATCACTAGAACAGCATGGGAAAGACCCACTTCCATGATTCAGTGACCTCCCACTGGGTCCCTCCCATGACACATGGGAATTATGGGAGCTACAATGCAAGATGAGATTTGGGTGGGGACACAACCAAACCATATCAAGGGGTATGGGAAATTTGAAAGAAAAAGGCCTCATTCACAAGCTCTCTTCTACTTCAATTTTCCTTACACTGGGACAACTAAAATAATCTTCTATCAGCCCCGTTTCATCATATTTTTCACTCTCAAGAATGAGCAATGGTCCCTCTCACATATCTTGGGGGAAATAACCCATCAAATGGTTATGGAAACATCGGTGGTATGAGGCATTTGCTTCATTTCAAGAAAGTTTTTCCTTTTTCTTCCATTCAACTGTAGTTTGTCTTTGACAATACTTAAGAAGTGTATTATAATAATTGTATTAGTCAAGATTCTGTCCACTTCAGCTGCTTTAACAGAGACTGAATAACAGTATTTGAAACAAGGTAGAAGTTTATTTTTGTCTCACTTCAAACTGAGCCTCTAGGCAGCCTGGGAGGTGGAGTGGTTGCCTTTCAGAAGTCAGGGCTCTGATACCATCCATCCTGCAGCTGCACCATCCTCTAAAGTAAGGGTCAGCAATTTTTTTCTCTGTAGTGCCAGATAGTAAATAGTTGACGCTTTTGTGGGCTATATGGTCTCTGTTACAACTACTCATCTCTGCTGTTGGAGTACAAAAGCAGCTATAAGCAATAGGTAAATGAATGAGTATGGCTGTGTTCCAACAAAACTTTATTTATGGACATTGCAATTAGAATGTCATATAATTTTCATGGGTCACAACATATTCATCTTTTTACTTTTTGAACCACTTAACTATATAGAAACCAGTCTTGGCTTGTAGGCCATGTAGAAACAGCTGGTGGGCTCAATTTGGCACACAGATTATAGTTCACTGATCTCTGCTGCAGGCAATTGATCTGATTTGCAAGGTCAAAGATAGTTTGTCACTACTCTACCCACTTGTCAGGACCAATGAAATGGGAAAAGAGGAAGCAAATGGTGATCATCTTCCTTTAAGTAGGAAAACTCAAACTTTTTCTACATTACTTCATCTCACATTGCTTTGGTCACTACACAGTCATGTAGCCATACCTAGTTGCAAGGGAATATAGGAAATGTAGTGTCTGGCTATATGTATGTACAGAAATGTAGCCTATAGCTACAGGCTGCCATGGGCTGAGCTGAAACTTGATGTGTTCTATTACTAAAAAGGAAGAAAGGAGACTATGGGTATTGAGGGGGCAGTAAGCAATCCCTGTCTTAGCACAGGGCAACAGAATTGGTATAATGACAGGAAGATTATCTCCTACAGTTGGGGCCTCTTGAGGTTTGTCTTCCTGTCATTGCCAAAAATTGGATCTATGATGTTCAGTGACTATAAAATAAATCTCCATGAGACAGATACGATCGTTGTAGGACTGGAGGGGAAAAGGTTGCCAGTCATTCAACTGGCAGCTACCACTACAAAATATAGTCAGTGTCGTCAAGACACTTGGTGGAGAATGGCCATTTACCACCAAAAGCAAGTGTCAAAAATAACGTCAGAAGCAAGGTTCTGTTTGCCCTTGGTTTTTATCCTCCACTTAGATTTTTTTATTAAAACAATTTTTGATATTTGGTAAACCTTAATATAATCTGACTTTTCCTACCTAGATCATAATTTTGAGGCTGGCTACTTCACTGCCAGCCCCAAATTTTCAGCTCATGATGGAAGAAGAGCCAAGGGTGAAGTGCAGGAAGTGGATGTCCAATAAGCCTGTTCTAATCAGGAAAATAAGAGCTTTCCTGATAGACTCAGACTCCAAACTTTATATCTGACAAGAAGTAAAGCAGTGGGTTGGTTGGTTTGTTTTTAGCTAGGCAGATTGCTGCCTGAAAAAAAACTGAAATTCTACTTAAGGGGAAGAATAAATTAGATACTGGATGAAAAACTAGTCATGTAGCCATACCTAGTTGCAAGGGAATATAGGAAATAGTATCTGGCTATATGTATATAGAGAAATAGAGCCTATAGCTATGGGGTCATATCTTCCATGGGGTCATATCATTAATTCATATCTTCTATGTCCAATTCAATTGTTGAGTTTGGAACAGATTTCTGGAGCACCTACTATGTGCAGGGCACTGCCCTGAACCCTAGAAAGGCACAAATTGATAATATAAAATATTTTCTCTTGAGGAGTTCATAGTCTAAAAGGGAAGACAGATTAGCATACACATAACTACCATTAGTATAATAATAAAGTATGTATAAAGGACAGAAGGAGTTCAGAGCTGAGAGTGAGTGACCCTGTCTTCCAGGATGAGGAAGGAGGTCAGAGAAACTTTAGCAGAAACAGTGAAAGGGGAATAGCATCATCTTCCCCCCTTCAAAAAAAATAAACTGTTTGTGAACACAGCAGCATCCCATCCTGCATGTATTAGAATAGGGGAATGTGAGAACGGTTACATACAATGGGTGGGAGGGTATGTTCATTTGCATGCATGTGTATGTGTGTGCACACATCAGCACCCAGGAACTATACCACTCCCCCTAGGGATCTGAATATTACTGCCTGCAGTTGGTATTATGTACACTTACATTGCTGCAAGCACTTCTCCCAATCATAAGGACCATTTTCACAAGAATTACCTTGTCAAAAAATACAATTTGTATGTAAAAATATGCTTGAGATTTATATGTCCATTCTCTTATTTGGTGCTCACTGATAAGAAATAAGATTAAATGCATTTTTTTAGAAGGTAGGAGAATATATACCAAGAAAGTTCTCTTCTGATTTTTCAAATGAAAATGGGGTGGATATTGCTATACGGCAATATATTTTTTTTGTTGTTTAATCTGAACACTGCCTGGATTTGCATATTGGGCTTAGTAGACCCCCAAAAAGCATTAAAAGCCAGAAGCAGAAGACTTGGAGAACGCTGAAAACACTGAGAGATGACAGGTTTTTGCAGCAGTTGGAAGCCAGGGAATAGATAATCACATCATTGTCTCTCAGTCTGGTCCCATATGGACTTGCTTAAATGTCATTTCAGACTGCAAGTTCTCACTCTTTCCTTCCTGGGAAACCTTTTTCAACCTGTGCTCAGTCATCATGATAGCTGCACCTTGGCCCAGAGTGCGGCCCCATGGGGAATTCATACTCAGGCATCACCGATCGCTGACCTGGCTATTGTTTGTGATACTTACTGGTAAAGTTTCTCAATCAATACAACATCAGCCCAAGGAGCTCCTGGGAATGGAAGCCTGCAGCAGTGTACTTAATCTTGAAGCCAACTTGTACTCTCTGTTCTGCTGCTAAACTGGGTAGTTGGCCTATTTGATGTGGCATTATTGCTGCTGAGGTCAGATGTGAGCGGTTCAGCAAGTGCTGATGAATGGCTGCTGGTGATGCAGTGCCTCTTCCGCCCACCAAGAGACATTTAATAATGATGGACCATAACTGCATTCGTACAAAAATCCGTGTCACTTGCTTGTGGTAATCTGGGCTGGAGGTATAGAAAAATTGGCATTATTCTAGAAGGGAGTTTGAAAGGGGTGGTTTTTGATTTAAACATGGAAAGGGCAGGGGCGAAGCAAAGGGAACTGTAGCAGTAGAGTCTTCTCTTCTCAGACACGGCCACTGTTGTTTACATATGATATGACTTTACATTGCTCTTCCTTTTTCTTCCCACCCTTTGCTTTAGCATGACTTCAAGGCAGCATGGGAAAAATGAATGGGAAATTATTATTAATTTTATCAAAATGGATCATTAATAATATCTTTATCATTGAGGGAGTAGCTACTCAGAATGTTAAGTATGGATTTAGCAGGATAACACCCACAAATATGAAAGAGAAATTAATATCTAAATAATTATCGAACATGGCACTAAGAACTCATTCACCATTGTCTGAAATATAACACTACAAAGCCTGAATAATTCCAAAAATGGTTGTCCTGCAAGAAGTTTCAGTGCATTATTTATCTAGCTATTTCCTGTTCAGTACAATCTTTTTTTAGTAATCAGACAAAGAAAAAATAAAAATGCTTGGCATGACCTAAATATTCTGTTATAAATGAAGACAGTTCCTCTGTAAATAAATAGACCCTAGAATATTGTCAAGAAAATAATCAAAAGTATAAATGTTGGGTTCAGACAGACTACACAGAATCAAAGGGCCTTATTAAATATTTGATTACATAACAATTATCTAACAAAGTATGATTAGATTTTCAGAAGTATTGTTAGTTTACCAAGACTTTGGCCTGTATATTTAGGTAAGGGCTGTGAATAGTTACATTCTTTGAGCAGAGCCTCTAATTTATTCATCTCTCTATCCCAGGACCTAACACATTGCCTTATGCTAAGAAGGTCCTCTGTAAGTACATATATAATGAATGGAATGAAGTAGAGAATAAGTAAAGTTGGCCAGGCGCGGTGGCTCACACCTGTAATCCCAGCACTTTGGGAGGCTGAGGTGGATGGATCATGAGGTCAGGATATCAAAACCATCCTGGCTAACACGGTGAAACCCCATCTTTACTAAAAATACAAAAAATTAGCCGAGCATGGTGGCACGTACCTGTAGTCCCAGCTACTTGGGAGGCTGAGGAAAAGAGAATCACTTTAACTCAGGAGGTGGAGGTTACAGTGAGCCAAGATCACGCCACTGCACTCCAGCCTGGGCAACGGAGCAAGACTCCATCTCAAAAAAAAAAATAAATAAAAAGAAAATGAAAATGAAGTAAAATGGAGGATGGTACACACCTGCTGGGAGGAAGAGAACTGATGCACTCCCAACTCTTCAGGGTTACAATGTTCTATCTCCCCAATGTTGAGGATTAGGCTATGCAGTACTGTACTAATGATATTAAACTACTGATGTCCAGTCTGAATGCTGCAGGATAATTTTTTTTTAACATTTAAGATGTAGAGTTCGGCTCATCTTTTGATTGTATATGTCTGCATGGCAACCAACCCTCACAAATGTGCAAAGAAAATTCAGCTTTTCCATTTTCCATGACTGATGGAAACTTTTTTGTGCACTCCAAGCTTACTGTGTAGCCAGGGCAGGGTGGGGGACACCAAATTAAGTCCAAATTGTTAAATTTAGTCCCAACGGACATTGACAATAGATGATTTAGGTGTGGCAGACTTCAGTTTTCTACTCTCCTGTGCGTTTCCAGTACAGCTCTGGGGATATCTGGAAAAGAAGGTTTACACAACCTTTTGGGGCTGGGAAAAAGGGTCATTGGATGACAGGTACCTGCCTTTGTACTATCCTCTAGTTTCTGAGAAATGGATATTTCATGTCCTCCAAGCCTCTAGGGGCATCTGATACTGACTTGCATGGTTGGTCATGGCTTGTGCTCCTGGCTCTGGTGAGTGGGCTCTGCCTTGGTTCTTGCAGATCTGCCCATGCCCCTTGAAGTCTGGCTGTGGATCCCAGTTATTCCAAGCCCAGGCAGCGTGCCTTAGATACTGTGCCTTCAGGGCTCCTCTGCCTCCACTGTGGAGATCCATTAGGTTAGATCCCTGCTATGGGCACATGCCCTCTTGCAGAAAAGAAGGGATCTTGCTGGGCTCCCAACAGTCCCACAGCATAGGAGTGGTAGCTTGGGGACTTTCTTTGCTTGGCCTTGTAGCAGCTCCAGTTGTTTGACGGTTCCCTGTGAGGCTGTTCCCTTCCCAGTCCTCACATAAGTTGTTGAGAAAATACCCTCTATTCTTGGCTTCCCTAAACCTACCTAACATGCTTCTTCCCTCCAGGACTTCCCTCCAGCACAGAGTAGGGGAAGGTACACAGCTCATCTCACCTCTAGCCTCTTTCCCAATAAGCCTTCAAAGCCTGAAAGATGAAAGCCATTTGTTCTCTTTTTCTCTGTGTTTCTGGCATGGGACTTCTCCTTTGTTAAAGTTAATCATCCTTCTCAGTGTGTCACCTACTTTCCTTTCATCCCTGGGTCTGTGAAACTGGTTGAGAGCACAACTTAAGGGAGGAAGAATAGTAAACCTAACAGTTTTTCAAATATTATCCCCTTTATGCTCACCTCTTCTCTCCAGCTGCAATATTTTTTCTCTATACTTCAGTAACACAGCCAAGTCAATACTGGAACCTGGATTCCAGGTTCCATATAAAGTTTGGCATTGTAGTAGGTGCAGTGGCTGGATGGTGGACTGCCCCCCACCGCACTTCCATCACCAAAGCTATGTTCACATCCTGGAAATAGTAAATGTGTCCTTACTTAGGAAAAGGACCTTTGCAGATATAAGTAAGTTAAGGATCTCAAGATGGGAGAGCATCCTGGATTATCCAGATGGACAGAGGAGAGAAGGCATAGAGAAGAAGAGCAGGCCACATGAAATTGAAGACAAAAATGGAAAAGAGTGGCCCCAAGTCAAGGAATGCCAACAGCCACCAGAAGCTAGAAAAGACAGGAATGAATCTCCTCTACAGCCTATGAAAGGCACGACATGCTCACATCTTGATTTCCAACTTCTGAATTCAAAACTGTGAGGGAATGAATTTCCATTGTCTGAAGCCACTCATTTCTTGGTAATCTGTTACAGCAGCCCTAGGAATACTAATACATAAGATGAAGTCAAATTGGTTTCCCCAGCCACAATCCTTTGATTACAAACTTCATGAGTGTTCAATAAATGTTTTGATTTCTATATATTTGTCAATTACCTTTCTATGCTACTTACTTTTTCTCAGAAATATCTCACTTAATTTTATAAACATTTATTGAAAACTTGCTAGATGTGCTAGAAAGCAAAT
>NW_016107425.1:5501359-5559012 GCF_001604975.1 Cebus imitator | reverse complement strand
AAAAAAAAAAAAGAAAAAAGAAAAGAAAAGAAAAAAGAAATTATGTACCCATGCCTATGTAAATGTAGCTTCCCTTTCTGAGGAGGGGAGAGTTGAGAGAAAGGGAAGTTCATCTATGTAAACAGATAGTGATGTGTTTTTGGTTTACATTCGAATTGGGATTCCATATGTATGTCTTTTTGTGCCTCTTTCCTGATCCAGCAGAATAATTTCTATACAAGTTCAAACCAAGAAATTTCAGTGGTTTTTATGCCAGTCCAGTTTTCAATCTTTCTTCCGAAGATTGTCAAACTATTCCCTGTTTTCTGACACCAACTCCCCAGAATAACAATAAGCGTCAATACCTCTGTATAATAAGATAACCTGGGAATTAAAGCATGTCCTAGCACTCATTTTGTAGTGATTAGGCTGTGTTGGATGGACTAGCCCAGATAACAAGTACTAATCAATGTGCACAAATGCAGATTAGAGCAATTCTGGGATTATCCAGGGGAACCTTCAGAGATCACTGAGATCATTAAGTTCAAAAACAGATTTGGTTTCTTTAGCTACTTCTTTAATTTATCAAGTGCTGGGTTTAAGTGGTAAGCTGCATCCTGTTGGATTTTCAAGGTGCATTTAGGATCATGGGGCAGGAATTATGGGTGTGGTTTCTAGTTGCTCTATATTAACAAGAAGAAAGGCAAAAAGTCAAAGATCTAGAAGCATGCTTGTGATTCTATATATTTAAAATCTAGAACTGCATCTTTGATTTGGGCCATCTACTGTTGTGAGAGGTAATGCAAAGAAGAGAGGGCTTTGGAGCAGAGCTGACTAGGTTTTAAATCAGGGCTCTGACATTTTACTACCACACAATTTGGGGGAAGTGAGCTCTTTGCTTCATTTTTCTTACCTGACAAATTAAGACACTACTACTGATCTTTCAGGCTTATTAAAGGCTTTGAACTAGCATTTGTAATATGCCTAGCACAGTTCCTGGCACTTAGTGGTCAGTTAATGAATGAAAACTGTCATGATCATTTCCTTTCTTATTCCCATCTGTTGTTTTAACTGAAGCAGCAGGGAATGAGAAATGTCAGAGGGACAGTTTTGCTAGCACCCGAGAGTAGGGGCCAGTAGCAGAGTAGACTCGAAAAAGAAAAAGGGGGCCAGACACAGTAGCTCACCTGTAATCCCAGTACTTTGGGAGGTTGAGGTGAGTGGGTCACTTGAGGTCAGGAGTTTGAGACCAGACTCACCAACATGCTGAAACCCCATTTCTACTTAAAAAAAAAAAATACAAAAATTAGCCTGGTGTGGTGACGTATGCCTGTAATCCCAGCCACTCGGGAGGCTTAAGTCGGGAGAATTGCTTGAACCCGGGAGGTGGAGGCTACAGTGAGCCAAGATGGTGCCACTGCACTCCTGGCCTGGCCTGGTTGACAGAGCAAGACTCTGTCTCAAAGAAGAAGAAAGAAATAGAAAAATAGGAAGGAAAAAGAGAGAGAAGGGCCCAGCAGCTGAGAGGTTCAGAGTACATGTACAGTACCAGCCTGGTTTGGCAGTCAAGAGAGCTGGGTTTTAGTCCAGATTCTGCTGCTGACCTCTGGGTGACCCGGGGAAAATTATTTGTCTCAGTTTCCTGACCAGTAAAATGTAGGAGTTGAATGAAATTGATATTCTCAATCACCTCTCTGGGAACTAATGCTAGTCTCTGACCAAGTTTTCACTGGTGTACATCAAACTAATAAAACTAAGAACAGTATAGGCAGTTTTTTACAACACTAATTACATTCAAAGGATTGCCTTTAATATGAGATTATGTTCATCCTGACTTTTTGGTGTCATAATGCCCTTTATTAAAAAAAGAAATGATGGCAATAGTTGATTGCATCTTGGCAAGATACAGAAAGCAAGCAACCTTATAAATACCCCAAAGTTGTTTGTTTGTTTTTTTAACTTACTAGACCATAAAACCCCTAGACTTGGGACACACAGATCTAGATGATATCAAGTGCCTCTTAGCCGTAAAACCTCTGGCCCCTTGGCGATCATTGATAATGTTTTGCTCTTAGGTTGCTTGTTGAAATGAGAACTTTATCCAAGACAACCTACAGAAGGAGTTGTAATTCAGGGATGTGTAATCTGGGAAAGGGAAGTTCAGGAGCTTGTGTGTCAGCAAAGGGGCACTGACCTTGATAAGCAGAGAGAGATCTGGAGATCTTGAACAAGACCTGTCCGTCATGCTTGAACTACCATTTGGAGGCGAAGATAGCTTGAGATCATCTAACCCAGTGGTTCTCAAGTCTGGGGATTTTTTTGTTCAATATGTGAAAAGAAAAAAAACAAAAACAAAAAAACCTTGAGCACTCATAAGTTTGCTCTCTTAAATTTTTTTTTCTTTTGTCAAGATGCAGTTGTCATCTACTATGGCTATGATTTCAAGAAAGGGCATTATAACACCAAAAAGTGAGGAATGACATAATCTCAGAATAAAAGACATTTCTTTGAATGTACTCAGGTTAGTGACAGGAAAACCTACAGCTGATGGAAGGAACTCCATCAGGTATAGACACAGTATGTTGTCCAAATGATAGGTGCGCAGGTGACCCTAGAGGGCCCAGGCAAGCAACTCCACTACTGAGGCAGTGGGGGTGAGAGCATGGGGGGAGCAGCAGGCACCTCACAGAAGGCAAGTGTGGCCAGTACAAGAAAGATTTGGCAGCTGGACATTATCTCAATAAGGACAGAGGTTCAAGAACACCCCTTTGGTCCTGGAGAGGGGGAGACTGATGGTTGATAAGAATAAGAAAGGGCCCATTCCAAAAGAACTATGAACAAAATCCTGGTTAGCGGCTGATAAATCAGGCACAGAGGTATGACATTAAGAAGCAGTTACTGAAACTGGGAAACAAGATGAGATTGCAGGATGGAACTGGAATACAAGATCAGAGTGGAGCTGAGCTTCTGAACTCAGCCTGCTCCCAGGACTCAAAACTTTGGTCCACATATTTAAATAATCACTGTCCATGTTCAGCCACTGGATTCTCCTATTAATTGTCATGGGGTTGGTCTTAGCCTTCAGTGGTTTTTTAAAATGCTCTATCAGATAACATTGGGAGGCCAAGGCAGGCGGATCACTTGAACCCAGGAGTTTGAGACCAGTCTGGACCACAGGCAAAACCCTGTCTCTACAAAAAAATTCAAAAATTAGCCGGCCATGGTGGTGTGCACCTATAGTCTCAGCTACCCCAGAGCCTGGGGTGGGAGGATTGAGCTCGGGAAGTAGAGGCTGCAGTGAGCCAAGATCAAGCCACTGCACTGCAGCCTGGGTGACAGAGCAAGCAAGAACCTGTCTCAAAAAATAAAGGCTCCATCAGGTGATGCTACTGCACAACCAGGGTTGGGAGAACCTGGGCTACCCACAGCCTCTGTTAGCGGTGGGGGCGGGGGTAAAATCTGTAGCAGAGCCAAGGTCTGGTTGAGTCTACAGGTGAAAACCCGTAGCTCTAACTGTGGGGAAAGTCAACATGAAGGAGAAGAGAGCAGGGTGAGGGTGCCAAGCAGATATGCAGGAGTTGCTCCATGGCTGCCTGAACAGGAGCTCAGGGAAATGCTAGCTTGCTGAAAAATTCAGAGAGGTCTTTGCTATTCACCGGTATAAGCTAACACCCCTGTTGGGGAGCACTGGCTTAGCAAATATAGCTTTGTGTGTGTTAATTGCTTCAGCAGATGTAAGAAGCATGACAGGTATTCACTCAAGCAGAAAGAACAGAATTTCTCAGATACCTTCCACTCATTTTATTCAGAATTGAAAGAATAGTCTGCCGTCAGCTGGGGCACTTTGCTCTACACAGGAAACCGAAACCTTCGTCACCCGCCTGATGGTCTCAAGCTGGAAACCTCAAGAAAGGAGCATGACACAGGCTGCTCTGCATATGGTCATTTCCACTATTAGAAGTCCCTATGTTAAATTTCACTTTGAAAACATAGCAATAAAATGGCCTAGTTGACTTTTTTTTTTTCCTTTGGTAGTTTTCCAAGCAAAGGAAAAACACCCAAAGACCATTAGAAGAGCTTGAGACCCTTTTGGTGGGAGACATATGATAGCGAAAAATAAAAATAGCAACAGTGACTAGAATTGCCAAGTGCTTACTGCCTCAGTCTGCTCAGGCTGTGCTAACAAAATACCACAGGCTGGGTGGCTTAAACAACAGAAACTTGGTTTTCACAATTCTGGAGGTCAGAGTGCCAGCTGATTTCATTTCTGATGAGAGCTCTCTTCTTGGCTTACAGATGGTGGCCTTCTCTCTGTGTCTTCATGGAGAGGGAGGGAAGGAGAGACAGGAGTGTGTTGTGTGAGAGAAATAGAGATGGAAGGAGGGAGAGAGAAAAAGAGATGGAGGGAGGTGAGGAGAGAGAGAAAAAACAAGGTCTCTTCTGAGGACACTAATCCCATCAGATCCAGCTGCCACCCTTATAATCTCACTTAACCTTTCTTACTTCCTAATAGGCCATATCACCGAATTCAGTCAACATTGGGAGTTAGGGCATCAACATCAGAATTTTGGTGGGACATATTCAATCCATAGTTTTTACTATATGCCTGCATTGTTTTAAGAACT
Organism: Cebus imitator; assembly: GCF_001604975.1. Lineage (NCBI taxonomy): Eukaryota > Metazoa > Chordata > Mammalia > Primates > Cebidae > Cebus > Cebus imitator. The sequence goes on along the minus strand of NW_016107425.1, from coordinate 5,554,408 downwards.
TTGTAGATGTTAGACAGTTTAATCCTCTCAATCCTGTGAGGAAGGTAATCTAATTATCCCCATTTTACAAAACGGAAAACTGAGGCTCAACAGGTTAACAACCTGCCCACTGTCACATAGCTGTAAGTAATCCCTTTGAAGTATCAAATATACTAAGAAATGACCAGACTGGAAGTGCTGCTGATACTTTCTCTGATCCTTGCAGAATAAGTCCTCTTGGCTATGTCAAGTTCCCTGAGGACTCTGAACAGCTAATAAGCTCTGACACCCATGATTAGGAGAGCTATATTGGAAATATTTAGTATTTATACCCTCTCTCTTCACAACGAACTGAAAGTTCAATTCAAATGCACAGTCTCATATTCTTTTGCAATACTATATGAATACTATAGAAAGTTGAATCCAGGAGCTTGGAAAGTGACAGAGACTATTAGAGAGGAGGTGGTGTTGAAATCTCAAGTCTTGAAAGATACATGCCAGTTGACCAGAAAGCCCTGCAGGAAGGGCCTTCCAGGAACATGCAGGGACGACACAGAGATATTAGGAGCCATCGTCCACACGGGGTGTTGCAAGAGGTTCCAAGTAGCTGGGCTAAAAGGGGCAGATTGGGGTATCCACAGCAAGATGGGACCTAAAGTCCTAATTGGGGAAGAAGCCAAAGCCCAAAGCATGCAGCGCTTTCTCTGCCTTTCTGAGAAATGCCGCTGCTGTGGCTGCTGGCAAGCCCTGCAGGACCTTAAGCCCAGGAATAACATGACGAGATATGTATCTCTGAAGGATAATGGTAGGAAGGCCAGAGATTTGAACCAGCAGGTTGAAGACTGGGGACTACTGCTGTAGATCTGACCAGAAACACTGGGGACCTGAACTCTAGCACCAAGTATGGAGATGGAGAAGTCAGAGTGGAGTCTTGATATTTATAATCAAAGCTTAAGAGGTAAATCCAGTGGTACAGTGCCAGAAAATAAAAACTGAAATTTGCTCTGCATTATCTGGTTTTATGTAAATACAACCTCCTGAAAAACATTAAGCAATTCTTTTCCCTACTAGCTTATGATAGATATTCTTCAGCTATTTTTCATTATCAAAAATTATACAATTAGGGCCAGGCACAGTGGCTCACGCCTGTAATCCCAGCACTTTGGGAGGCTGAAGCGGGTGGATCATCTGAGGTCAGGAGTTCAAGACCAGTCTGGCCAGCATGGTGAAACGCTGACTTTACTAAAAACACAAAAATTAGCCTGGCGTGGTGGTGCAGCTCTGTAATCCCAGCTATGCAGGAGGCTGAGGCAGGAGAATTGCTTGCACCTGAGAGGTAGAGTTAGCAGTGAGCCTAGGTCGCGCCGTTGCACTCCAGCCGGGCGACAGAGTGAGACTCCATCTCAAAAAAAAAAATATATATATATATATAGAATTAGATTATTGTTCACATGCAGAGCTCTCCATGTGCCAATGTAAACTGACCATAGTTAATGGATTGTTGAGTAGTTGACCTCTTACTATATTTGAGATTCATTTATGCATTTCTTCAGGCTTTCCTTAGTTCCATTGCTGTTGTAAGAAGCAGGCCAAGAGAGTTCAACTGCCATAGCTCTCTCTAATTCTGTAGCAGCCTGAATCTGTCTTCACCAACTCCTCATTCCTCCCTCCTATCTTTCTCTAGCTGCTTCCAGGGACATTCTCTACTTTTCTTTTCTGGATTTGGAATTAATAGTTCTCTTACCTCCTTAGTTGGGTTGAGATAAGTTTGGAAATTTCAAAAGAAACTTCACAAAGGACAGAATTTTTGTCATATGTCAGTGAAAAGTAGCCCCATAGATTTCCTTAGGTAAGGCACAGCTTCCAGAATTTAATGTCAAAATATGTTGACTTCCCGGAAGAATGACTGTGCTATCATCTTTTTTAACATGTGACTGGCTACATGTTTTACTTTGGTTATCAAGAAGCTCAGAGACAAATTTTGCACTCACCGTAACAAATGTTAGGGCTTACTCTGGTTTTCTATACTGCAATTTCCCCTTAACTTCAGTCCCTTTTTAAAAATTTATTTTTTAAAGCTTATGATGTGTCATCTTAAATCCTTTCAGACAAGTGGGCTATGGGTAAATTCTCCATAATATGTTCTTATCAGCTGAACTCATGGTGCACATTGACTTGCCTGCCTGGAACAAATTATCAGGTGTCAGCTCCTTGCCTTTGTGTCTGATTCAGTCTGTCTGTGGCACATTCACCAGAAAAGTTTGAAGGTGTGTCCACTATGGAGCAGAAAATTGGTCATAACCAGGACTTGTGGATTCTTGGAGGTGGCAGCCTCTCCCTCTTGACTTTGCCTTAGTGCCCCTCTCAGCCAGTTGAAGGTGCCTCTGCTCCCTGCGCTAAGCCCACGTTACACAGCTCCATTGCCTAGTTCCCATTTCCATCCTAAAAGATCTCTCTGGTCTTTTGCTTGTCTTTTAGAACTGGGGATCCTCTGAGCCCAGGGAATCCTCAAACCTTTCCAGACCACGTTACTTAGATCTTGCCTTTCCTCAGTTAAGTGTTACATTAAAACCAGCACATATTATGAACTTATCACATACCTGGAATTGTGTTAAGTGCTTCTGATACATTATGCTATTTAATTCACACTGCAAGCCTGGGAGCTTAAAAATAGTATAATTCCCATTTTCAAAGAAAAACCTGAGACTCAGAGGTTAAGCAGCCTATTTAAAACACATGGCTAAGTAAATTCGAATTCAAGCCAAAAGCTGTACTGAGGTTTAAACCAAGGCAGTCTGACTCTTGTGTGCCCACTTCTAAGCCTCACAGCATTCTTTACCCAAGGGTGCGTGCCATGCCAAGGAATGAGCATAGGGAATTCTGGTCCTCACCACTTGGTAACATCAGCATATCGTCAGCTTCCTGAAATAGTAACACGGAAGGGGTGGGTTGCTCTCTCACATGCCTATGTCTAAATTACTTTTTAATTATTTTATCATTATCGACTTGAGGACAGATGATTTTTTTGGTGACGAAATTGTCTTGTGTATACTTTTTAAAAATAATTTCTATGTTATGAGGCTCCATTTTGTATGTTTTCTATTTTCAGATTACCAAAAATAATTCCTTACAAATGAGAATTCATGCCCACAAAGTAGTGAATGAAACTTGATTTTTGCCTGGAAGAACTAACAGCCATTCCTCTCTATCTCTATGCATTGCAGACTTTCCCATTAGAAGTGACATATATAAAATGTTCAGAAATAAATAAGAACAATATTTGTTATGCTGGAAAAAATATACCTCGATGGCAATGACGATCACATTTAAAACATTTCAAATTTTACTATTGTCTATTCTACCTGGATTGAGTCTCCATATATTCTGAAAGAAATCTTTAATGTTAATAGAAAGGAGAACATCACACTTTGGAAGAAGGAAAGGGATTTCTAGTGCTGAAGCTGTACCAAGCTATGCCGTTCTGAGCACACACTCTGTGATGTTAACCAAATGAAAATAACGTGCAGCCTTACCTATCTTATATCATTCTTTTCTCTCCCTCTCTCTTTATTTCTCTTTCTCTCTCTCATACACACATGCACACACACACGGAGATAAATCCTTAGCTTACAACAGACAGATATCTCTGAATGGGTTAAAAATAAACACAGAGCCTCAAAAGAAAAGCAGAAACAGTAATGACAGTTTTGAAATTTTCAGTACCTGTTGTGACAGGAATAACAAATTAATTGGGACTATAACGGATTCTTTGTAAAGGTGAAGTAAACACACTTGACTGTATATTTTTCACCATCAGTTAAGTCTCAATTCGTTCTAAAAATAAACAGAAGACATTGAACAGTTTTAATGGATTCTGACACCTAGGTATTATGCTGTCACTCCAGTATAAATGAATCATAACTTTGGACTGCACATAGGAATTACTACACATTTGGAGAAAATTTATGGTGCACCAAGCTTTGAATCATGATGTGATATCAAAACTAAAGTCAAAAGAGGAAAAAAGCTAGGCATAAATTATTACCCTCAAGCCCTTATGTATCTACCCATGCAACAGGTAAAGGTTAGAGGATTTAGAAATACTGCCAATAATTATCGTGAGGGCTGAAACAAATTTATCCTTCTGAAAGTGGTTCGTAGTAAAAAGAAAAAAATAATAAATCCAGTGGAAGGCCACTCCTGTACACATGACAGAGATGTTGAATTTCTCCTTTGTGTGCATGTCCTGACCAGCTAGACTGAAATCCTCCTGAGGGCATAAGCTTTGTTGTGATCTGAGAGGCCCTTCATTTTGATTTTCAGTAAAGGAACCAGCCATTGGTCCAGTTAACTTACCGAATTGACTATGTTAATAACAGCTACCAGCCAAGCTCATTGTTTCCGGTCACACAGACAAAAATCTCAACTTCTTGCTTTTCAAATGAAGGCTGGCATTGCTTTCAAATCTGTGACTATTGTTAGAAGGAAGACTATGAGAGGATGTGCCATTGTGAAAAAAGAAATTCATAAATAATATTTTGAGACTTTGTGTGTTTCATGGGAATGTGCTAAATGTTTATGTGTTTATTTGATTGAAATATCAAGTTTTAAACAGAATCATGCCTAAAAAGATCAGATGCAGACATCAGAACACTTTTTTAAAGTCCTTCTATTGTGAAATAGAAGTAATAATACTGCATATTTATACAACATTTGACATTTTCAAAGCATTTTCATAAATAGTACTTTATCTTCTGTAACATAATAAGCCTGGCTTATTACTCCATTTTACAGATAAAGAAATGGAGGCAGATTAACTCAGTCGAAGCAGATACTAGAGTGATGGTCTTTTCCTTGTGTGACCAGTCTTCTTTCTAGAGGTTTGCTCATTTTTCTGTTGGATAAATAGGCAAAATCTAACATTGGTGTAGTGCTGCATATTACAGCTGGATAGCAGGGCAGGTAGGTTTATCCTCATTTTATAGAGGAAAAGACTAACGAACTGAGCGGTAAAGTAAATTGTCCGTAGTTGCACAGCTAGTAAATGGTGAATTCAAGAACAGAACCTCCTGCTCTTCCCAGGAGCCTTCTTCATGTGCATTGGCCATGAAAATCCGGCGTATTAAACAATCCTGCTCCCCTTCCTTCTATTCAGCTCCCTGCATTCTCGTGGCTCCAAACAACCCTGTCAGTTAACTCATTGGGTTTGCGGATTTTCTCTGAGAGACTTAACTGTGGCCCTCCGTCCTGTGAAATAGGGTTGAAGGCTAACCAGAGATAACCTTGTGCAGCTGGTTTATAAGCTGATTCTTTCCCATGTTTGAAGAAAAAATTGCAATGGGTATTCTCATCTTTTCATGAGAAATCTATTAATTATCAAGCACATACCAGACGATAGGAGACTCAGAGTAGCTGTCTTTAAGTAAAATTCCATGCATCTTTAAGACAAGTGGCCAGTTTGGGTCCGAGGCAGGACCCTGGAGACAAGGAAACACCATGCAGGGAGGTAAGGGGTACCCGTAGGGTAATCTGTGAAGAAATGGGGGTGGGATAGAGAGACTGAGAGTAGAATGGGTTACAAAGTAGAATGGAGGTCCTTATAGGTCACCAGGCCAGGCCCTAAGAACTTCTTCTCACCACCCTGGCCACTGGCACAGGTTGATCCTATGACAGTCTTCGTGGTCATTGGCTTATCTATTCCAGGCTGCCATTTTGATATGAGCATCCTAAAATGGCCATTGCGCATTTGCAGTGCTCACTTTAACTTCTTCTAGGTTTAATCCATCCCTTGCGGCTACTTGTACAGTTTCAGTTTCTATGCAAGGCTTTCTACATTGACCTTGCACAGTTATAAATGTTTTAACATCCATAAAAAAATAAAATTGTGAGCACCCATAAAGAGCAGCAAACAGAAAAACAGTACGTAGTAGGAAGATTTGAGGCCGTGCACCACTAGTCTCCATAAGGCCGGCGTTACTGCGAGCTTCCATCGCATCCCTGAATTTAATGGCTGTGAATACAGTTATCGCAGGCTTTTTAGAGGGCATTATATTAGTGTGACCGTCGGTAAGTACCAACTTCACGTTTTTATTTCCACTGCAAAGGAAATCGTTTCCTATGCTCCTTTAGAAAGGGAAACAGGGCTTTGCAGCTTTCTTAACCTCTTGGAAAATAAACTGCAGCTGCCAGTATTCACATTCACCCGCTTCCTAGGCTTTTGAAGCTTTACTCCTGTTAGGAAAATGAGCTGTTTATGCTCAAACTGAAGTTTCCTGGTGTTTTGTTTTTAAGATTAAAAAACACTGGAGAGTGAAAACAAAGCTTTTAAAGCTTCATAAAAGGTGGGGAGTTCACTCCTTTCTGTTTCTCAGGGTTATAAACGAGGGTCCAGAAAAAGCTCCATCTCAGAGCTGAGAGACCAACCAGACATTTAAAGGGGTAGCACCTTAACTTGTCAATTTTGAGACTACCAAACGATCCAGGAGTTTTTTTTTTATTCCTTTAATCAGCTGTAATTTTCAGCTCTGATGCTGTCTGACAGGCTTCATCTCAACCCCCGTGCTACGCTGCTCCTCTGGCTTCATCACTGCGAGATACAAATAAGGGGGAGGGGATCTGGAACATGAGCTGACAGCATAAATTGGATGGGATCTCACCCATCTATTGGGATTGGTGCCCCAGTTTGGAGGGTCTGAAGGGGAAGAGTTGAAAGAATGCCCACGTCACGGAGGAGGGTCAGGTGCTAAGACTTTTTATATTTTTTCTTTTTCTTTCGTATACCTTCCTTCCTTCCCTTCTTCTTCCATTCTCTTCCTCTCTCTCGCCTTCTCTCTTTTCTCTCTGTCTCTTCCTCCTCCTCCTCTCTCTCTTCCCCTCTCTCCAGTTTTATACCCAGTTATCTCCTTCTTATTCTCCTTTGGATACTAGGCATGCACACTTTGGATCCAGGAGAAAATATAGTAGGTGCACAAACACAGACATACACACACACATATGTACACACAAAGAGAGAGAGACACACACATACACTCATACACATACACACATACAAGATACACAGGGGCATTTGTATCTTGTGCATTGAACAACAACAATAATCTAATAGTAGCTCTTACCTATTGAGGGCTTTCTATGTGCCAGCCACTTTGGTCAGTGCATTATCTCAATTAATCTTCAGATCATCTCTGTGAGGCTCATTGATCTATGATCAATTAGATCAGCAAGCTGATCTAAGTCACAGCTAGGAATAAAAAAGAGCTCAACCTCAGAGGCCCCTGGCCTCCAGGTCAAAATGTCCCTGCTTTCAATCCCTCTTTCTCTCAGTCTTATCTACAATCTGTAATCCTTCATCAAAACTGACTTTCAGCAGTGGAAGTTTAGGATGAGTCACATAGGGACCGGTAGCCCCTGCTGGAGTTGTGTTTCAGGAGTGAGGACCAGTGTTGCTCACATTCAGGTCCAAAAGGCTCTTCTCCATTCCTGTGTCTTCTTCCAGGTGGGTGTCGGTGAGGGAGGTAAAAACTGTGGCCTTAGGCTGAGTGTGGGAACAGAAGGACTGCCTTTCTGTCAGGGACGCCAGCTCACAGGAGGAGGAGTGGTTCTGGGCATTTTTTCCTGATTTTGCAGCCTGGGAGGCATCACCCCATATTTTCTGGGCTGCCTGTCAGATGACAGAAATAGCTGCTTCCACCAGGTTGAGACCCTAGTGCCAGGGTGCCCCCATTTTCCATACATATAATGCAAGACAATCTTTTCCCCAGCCTCTTCCCTTGAATAAGGATTGAGGCCTTTTCTGGGGAAGATATACTGGCCTTAAAAATATAATACACATGCCCTTAATTGCTTCAAGGTCATTTTCGGGAATTCCCATATGTTTAGATATTAGCTTTAGAAGTGTGCATTGCATTTCTACCTTAGTGGGTAGAATAGAAACATAAATTGCCTTCTGTTTGGAAAGATGATGCAAGATATTAAGATTAATTTTAATAGTTAAATTATTTTATGTATTTACGGATAACATATTCGTATTTGATGTGATTTTTGTTATTCTATAGTTATAAGCCACAGTCTGTTTGACAGGTAGGTGCATAAGTATTCTAGGCAGAATGAAATGATGATGTGAAAATCATACTTCTTTTATCATATATGTCTAATCATGGGACATGTCCAGTGATCTTTCTCCCCAGTCTTCTTTTCTCTTCTCCATCACATCACAAAATAAAAACCAAGCAACTGATTAGCATTTCTGTAAGACGTTTACTTGGTTAAGTTTGAACTTGAACAACTTGAGTATAAAGGTCACTTGATTCCAAAATGCATGTATTCATATATGACACATATGGTGTTTTTTCTACTTTTAAAAAATATATATGTACACTAAAAAAATCTCACAGTATGGCACAATTTGCTACTGTTCATCCAGGGGTAATTTCTTACTGGGGAGATCTCCCCCCACAAAATTACAGTTCATGGTCATTACTGACTTGTTCAAGCAAATCTAATATAATAGTTGTCATGGAAGACTTAATTCTTTTGCTCTTGCTTAACATTTTTAGTTTTAAATAATGCTGCCTCTTTCAGCTACCAAGCAGTGTCACAGATGAAAAATATTACCTTGAAGAAGTAAAATACTTAAGTGGATTTTTAGGGTCTTAAACTCATAAAACCCTGTGAAATCACGTGTAGGTGAAACCATCACATACCATGAAGAGAATTATGCTCTGGTATGATGGTAATTAACCACCTCTCTAAATAGCTGGTTGTACTCGTAACCCTCATGTCAGGATTAGAATCTTTTAAATAACGGCCGTGTTTATGGTTCTAATTTGGTTTGCAATTGATTGTCCTAAAAACCATAAGCCAGAAAAGTGCTTATTTTACAGACCACAACATAGCCTTTGTGAAAGACTATTTTAAAATTACTCTGGTGTCCTACAAACTTCAAGATCTTTTGTTTTCATAAATTATGAAAGGGAAATGTCACAAGCACTCATCGCTGTGGTGCCCTAGCTCTGCTGACAGCTGTATGATGCACACTGAGTGCGGCAGGTTGGGAGCTGAGAGTTTCATCAATAAATATGACTCTGATCACTTCATGTCGACGGTCAAGGTAATGGCGTTTTAGTATCTTGGAAGCATGCACCACTCCCAGTCACATGCAGACTGGAGAGTTGAAATCCATAGTGCAGAGCTCATCTCATTCTTTCTTCTTGACAGAAATTCCACTTTTTATCTTTCTCACAATTCCTGATGATAATCTGTTTTTGATACAGTCATATTTCTTACTTGTATTTTACCACCACATAAGGCTGCACGTATACTGTATGTAGCATGTGGAAATCAGGGTTGAAACTAATACTCTATGTTACATTAGAAGGAATAGTTCACCTCTCAACCTGCTCCAGCGTGGACATGGCCACTGCTTCTCTGGATTCCTAAAGATGATTAGACCAGTGTTTTAAAATATAAGAAAAGCAAACAATAGAAGGCCAGGGAAACTAATCCTCCATATAGGAAGAATCATGTGGAATAAATCTCAAGGGCATTTTAAAAAGAAATCAATATTAAAACATTTTGTGTGTGAATTAATTTAAAAATAAACTGTAGCTTTCTGTAGTATCCAAGCTGCCCTACTTTACCCATTTTTCATTTGCCTTTACCCTTCATCTGCAGATATCACCTCTACCATGAAGAATATTTTCCATAGATGTTAGAAGCAAATATTATACATAACTTGGCCTTTAAATTCATAGTTTTATTTATTTTTGAAAATATACTTATGTTTGCTTCTTTTATAGTTTGGTACTATAGCACAATATGTAAAATTGATACTTATAAAAAGGAATGTTTGCAACATTTTTGAAAACAGATTAAACATACTATAATTATTATTGAGATCTACATATCTGTGGTAACTTTGGGTGTTTTTATTTTGCCTGCTCTTCTTGGTATGAAGCAGTTCTTTATAGTCACTTATTTTTCCAAAAATGCTCTGCTTGGAAAAATTTTAAAGTTAACATGAAATACCTAGTTTTAAAATGTCACCCAAAAAATTTAGTTTATATCTTTACACCACTAAATTTTTGCTATTTTCCCATGTTGACTTATTTTAAAAAATATCCACAGTCACCTTGACAGAATTTTCAGACTTTGGAATATAATTTGACTGTGAATGTTTCCTGAAACCACAAAACACAGAAAGGCAAGAAATCTAAAAAATCCTTGCATCTGGGAAAACTCAGGGTGGTAAGTAGGTTAACGTGTTACTGAAACTACAGGGAGATACAGTTTTTGACATGAATGTTACAAACAAGGTCTTGCAGACATTTAAGCTGTAATTTTTTACCCTTTTGAATCTACTTTTACACTGACCATAATTGAAATAATGTTAAAGTGTGGCCAAAAGAATTTTCAGCAAAAATCTTGAAAGGAACCAATTTATGTGTAAAAAGATCAAGAAAGACAGGCTAATTTTTAAAAAGCCCTACACTCCCAGCATTAATATCTGATCTCTGCAAAATTCATTTTATACTTATAATGACTTTCTCTTTTCATAAAGAAAATACTTGTTTTCCCTCGTTTATTGACCAAACTGTGATGAGAAAATAAGAAAATTTAATGCCAGTGGATTATTCTTACTTTTTTTTTTCTGAAAACCTGGGAAAGAATTGTCTCCAATTAATGCCAAGAACACTTTATTTGTGTAAAAATATAACATGGTTAATAAAATGTTGGCTATGAATAAAAATGTAAGTACAGTGAAATGCAAATGTAGGCATGGCTAATGTGCAATACTGTATACCCATGTTGATTTCTTTAGTGTAGAAAAATATCTATGATGCACTCAGTAAATTAAATTATATCAGAATGTGCTCTTTAGGAGGTTTCAGAAGCTCGAGATCTTAGGCTTTAATGCCTGCACACAAACTGACTTTAAAAAGCAAAGATTTGAAACAGATAAAGCAACATTTTGCCTAAAGTTCATTCATCAAAGGGCTGCATATTTTGAAAAGGGTAAAAGTACTACTAAACCCATCAGGGATAAGTAAAGGCTATATACTATAGATTATTTTAATCCCCCAGCTAGATATAAAAGGGATAATTACATATTTGTGGTTGAAGCCATGTGGTAGAAAAATCAATACAACTTTTTTGTATGACACTTCATTAGTGTGAAAAATTTTAAAAGCTGAGAAGAACTGCCTTGCAATTAAATGCCTCTGCTACTTCAGCTCCAGTAATGGGTTTGTATTATTATCTAGTTTATTTGAAATAGTGGTTGCACTATAGAAGTAATTGGAAAACATTGATTATGCACTTGTATCTGGAAAGCCTGGCAAAATCATTACAGGGCCCGGCAACAGTTAGTTAGCCTTACTAATGAAGCACTAATTGCTCTAAGTAGGTTAACATGTTAGTGAAACTGTAGGGAGATAATAGTTTAGAAAATCCTGACGTATTTTGCCAAACATACATTTTCATTTAATATTCCGGAGATTGATGCCATGTGAGTAATTTTTTCCCTTTTGTTTTGTTTTGTTTATAATACTCTCTTGGAAAAAAAAAAAAAAAAGAGTAGCTTAAATGAAGTTCCCACAATCATTTGGCTAAAAATGACTCTGTTTCCTTTCATGCTCCCTTCTTATTAACCCAGCCTCTTTTAGCAAATGGAACTAAGCCACTGTCAGTATGGTTTCCTTGAGCAGTTTTTTGGGTCCTTCAGAAACTTCTGACATTTTTATCTTGGTTCACTTTTCCAGTTCAAGGACTTCATGAACCAGTCCATGCTATATCTTCCTGCTGTTGAGGCATCATCCCACTGTCCTATGTATATAAATCTATAATTTTAAAACTATCATTTTCACTTTAATTTGTGGAATTTAATAGGTCTTTATTAATAGAAAAAGAGTACCAATATATCCCCCACTGCCATTTGTGAAATTTTTAGGAGGGAAAAAATCAGTGTCAGAGAAATTCTTCCTTATACACACCAGGAGACAAAATAAAGAATGTTCACAGCACTATTGTCTGTAATAATAGCAAACAAACAAGCCAACACACCAGAACCCACTCAATGCCCATAGACAAGGTAATGGACAAATAATTATCTTCTATACATAACATAGAGTAGTATATAGTAGAGAAAATGAATGACACAAAAACATAGGCACATCTGTTCTGAATGAATCTCAGAGAAATAATGCGGAATGAGAAAAGCAAGTTTCAAAATACCACATAGGATATAGTAATACTTTATAAAGCCTCAAAACAAAACTAAACAATTATAGTAAAATACACATATATAGTGAATTTATTTTGAAAGCTTATAAAATAGTATAAATAGGAAATTTAGGATAAAAGTTATCTCTAGAAGTGGAATGGGTGCATAGTGAAGATGTCAGAGGCTTTGGTGGTGTCGTAGTTTTGAATTAGGTGGAAATGCACAATGTTTATTTTAATATGCTTTATAATTCAAATTTATGTTACAAATAGTCTTTTGCACATAACAGTAAAAACATTTTAAAGAATCAGTATTTTCTACTCCTTAATAAAAATCATCTTGTCCAATCAAATGGTCAAGTCTTACCCCTTTAGTGTTCTAAAGAAATCAGAGAGAAAATGTTGCCATTTTATAATTGCTATATATTTTTTGCCAATTATTGAAAATATCAATGTAAGAAACTAAAGAAGAAAAATTCTTTTCTTTAATTAAAAAAGAAACCTATTTAGATTTTTAAAAATATAATAATTCACTACTGTATGTTTATAATGTATTCATAAGGATGAGGGATATTTTTCTTTGCAAGACTTAGGTAGTCCTCGTACCAATGATCGGGGAGTTCACATGGTTTATGTTTGAGTAAAATATTTATCTTTTAGAGCCATTAAGGAAACAACAGTAATATTAGGATGGGAAAGGACAAATTTCCTGTTTTTTCAAAAAACGTATTTATTTCTTATCTAGCAACATCTACCAATATAGAAGGCAATCAAATGCCACAACCCCTATAAGATGTCCAGCAAAGTTTGGAAGTCAGTGAGAGGGGAGATTAATTTTCTGCGTCTTGTTTCCCTTGCCTAGCTGCCTGGCTTCCTGTACCTAATGCAGAACTTGGCACACAGTAAGTGCCCAATACATACTTTTGAGTCAAGATTTTCATGAAACCAATTTCTAAGAAGACAGATATATTAAAATATGTTATTGATTTGAATGCCAAAAGTGAAAATTTACAAATAACATAACAATGGCTCACAAAAGGAAAGTTCAGTTACCTAAATCTCTGAAATAAGTGAAAAAACACTCCTCCAAAGCAAACCAGAGACCAGCGATGCTCTTGAGACTTTTCTTTATATTTCCAATATAGGATATGATTATATTATTTTGAGAAATGCAGCTCATGGAAAAAAAAATGCTCACAAAACTGTCAAAGGCTTGTAGGTTCAAAATATTTCCTTGATCTTTTAAAATAAAAAGCCAAGGAATTCTTATTTTTTAGACATAGCCCATGAAATGTTTACAGATGTGATAAATTAAATGATGCCTAGGGTTTGCTTCAAAACTAAACAAGGTAGAAACTAGGCAGGACATTAGTGAAACCAGAATGACCATGAGCCTAAGATGATATTTGTTAAGCTTAATGATGAGTATACGTGGAGTTATTATGTTATTCTGTCTCTTTTATGTATGTATATTTTTCCCACAATAAAAAGATTAAAATGTATGGGACAAGATTTATTGAAATCTCATATTAAACTATTATGTAAATGGCTAGTACCTAGCCAACTACTCATACTCTCTCTTTGGGTTGGAAAAAAATGTCAGATTTTCATTGGTGCCACTAATTCTTCTGAAGATACACTTGTTTATTTTCAAGTGACATTGGTTGGTAGCAAACAGGTGCCCTTAGGTGATGCCACTCGAAATGGAACTCTTAGTCTTCAATGGGAATATTTCCTTCAACGTTGATTTTCTTTTCTTGGAGTTATTAGAAGGATCTGGCTGAGGTGGGTGGTTGCAAAGAGAGGGGATTATTGTTTAAACAGGATCCTGTTTCTAGCCTTAAGTCAGACAAGAGCCATTCTGGTTGCATTCAACATTTCAAAGAAAAGTAACAATGCTCTCAGAGAGCCGCTGTCTACAAAGCAGCTCATTATTGTAAATGTGGGGCATGTTTAGACTGCTAAGGAGAATCATAAAAGTACGGCCTCTACTGCAAGCTCCTTTTGCAGTAAACATTGTCCTCAGGCCAGATAGGCTTCTGGGCAGCCCCAGCACCAACAGCCTGTGTGGAAAGCTCACCCGACGATACCGAAAGGAGGGAAGTGGAGTTATGGAAGTATAAATGTGCATGGTGAACATTATCTGCAAGGTCTTTTATGTTAAGGAAATCATGACACCTGCCAATCTTTCAAATTCCAAAGGGTAAAGCATGAGGTCTAGTAGGCTGTCATTGAACATGACAAGCTTAATGCCAAGTTTATAACAGAAAAAGGGCAATCTTATTGTGGTTTATTCAGTTTTATGTTGCTGGTTCAGTAGGAAGGTGTGCTCTCTCACTCTCTGTCTCTTTATAAATCTAATTTATAACATTTGAAATACCAAACAGATTCTTTACATATCTCCTGAGCCCCTGCTCCCCTTCACTACCCCAAGCCTCTCCTTTAGGGAGCAACCCCTAAATCCTTCCAATTTAGCATGTTCGTGAGGCCAGACAATTGTTTTCATTGAGCATTTCTTCCCGTTGTTATAGAGCTGTTTCTAACTCCAAACATTTCCGTTTAATTACTGCTCAGACTGTTGCTCTGTTTTCATCTAACCTGCCCCTCGCTTGAGCCCATTGGGCTGAAGAAAGAATTACTCCCCGTGCTGTTCCTTAGCCCTTCTTGTTCAGATCTGTAATTGGCCCTGTGTTTTTGACTTTTTGCTAATAAGCAGCTTACTTTCTCTCCCCCTAGACTCAACCCACCACTTTTGTTTCATGAATTTTACAAAGGATTTTAATAGATGCTTTAGGCTATGCAAAATGTTATATGAAGGGAAGCATTAATGCAACAGCCTTGACACAAAGGACGTGTGAATGGCTGCTTATCATTACAGTCAGGTCTCAAAATTTTCATTAGGCGTTCTGGAGGACAAAAGAAGAAAAAGTGCAGCTATATGAAGGAATATTAACCTATACTGTGTAACCAACTATAATTGCTTAGCATTTTACATTAACTCTCTTCAGACATGGCCTCTCATTATTTTTACACATACATAATAACTGCTTATTACAGCGGTATAGCTCATGCCGATCCATGGTGGATAAGGCTGTGTCAGCACTTCCAATATAAGACCCACTTTCATGGGTTTAAAACAGCTGTAAAATCTACCTCCAGACCAAAGATTGGTAATCAACTTTCCACCTGGAGACAGAATTTTGTTTAAGTTATAGAAGAAAAACAAAACCAACACTTTCATTAAGAAAAAAAGTTTGCTTGTTCTAAATTACCAACAAGAAATGAATGAACATGTTTAATACACTTTTGCATTTCTAAATGTGGATGTTTATTGAAATCCACTCTGAAGTGTGCTTTTGATGATAAATATAAATAAAGAAATTTTAAACAGTGCCAAAATTAACTACTACGTTCATAATAGACTTTTCTGAAAATATTTATATTCCTAATAGATTGCATTTCATCCAGTGGTGCTAGGAGCACTGCACATATTTTCAAGATGTATAATCCATAGTTTTCACTGGAAAATGAACAAACATACTTATCAATTCCAAGTGTTACAGCCCATGAAAAGTCATCCACTTATATAAGAATATACAGGCTTTTAGAATTATGTTGAAATCCTGTTTCCTGAAAGTCTCTGAACAAACTGATTTTGACTAACAAAAAGAGTAGGAACTCAGCAAAATTCTGGTCTATGACCTAAAATGTGATGACTGTGTAAAAGTAGATGACAGATTTGCCATATGAAGAAATGGGTCCATTTTTGGAAATTTAGGCATCTGGCAGAAGTAATTCAGAGGATGATACTACTAATTTTCATTAACTTTGCAAAGTGCTCCAAAGTTTTCTCAGTTGCCAAGGTGTAAAAGTATTTGAGATCATGCTCACATAATAGTAAGAGGCATAGCAGCATTAACTGCTCCCCTAAATGTGCCCAATTCATTTGTCATGAAACAGCTGCATTTGTCTCTAAAGGAAATGGAAGCCACAAAATGGCCTATCTCTTCTTGAAGTTATCAGAGAAGCTCTTCTAATGGGTGAATAAAAATTTAAATGGAAATTTCCCCTTATGTTAAAAAAAGCTTAGAAAAATGTGTTTAAAATTATTTCAACCATGCTGGTTCTACAGCAAAAGTTGAAAATATATCCTTCAGCACATTATGTTTGTGAACAACAAATAAAATCTATCAAATTATCAATGGAATAAGACAGAGCTTGTCTCTTTAATTCCTACTAAACTTCGAGTCTTTTCCTCTGCTTCTTTCACCATTGAACTCAAATGAGAAGGCCTATCTTAGCTACATTTCTCAGACTTACCTGATTCCCTGACACAGCCCAAGGACTACTAAAAAAGAAAAAAGAAATACTCATTTAAAAGTGCAAGTCCACTTAGGGTCATATCAGATTCTGTAAAGCAACTTATTTTACTATCTCTTGAAGTGACAGCTTACAAAGGGTGGAAACACAGACTAAAATTGGCTCTCAACACAAAGACATTCACGTCTCATCGTTTTAGTGTAGTAAGGAAGTAGCACCTCTCTCCCTAAGCTGTTGGAGTGAAGGGTTCCTGGCTGGCATTTGTGTGATGACTCTTCTGCATTGGAAAAAGCTGCAACTTGTTAGTACAGTTCCAGTAAACAGAGTGCTGGCCTCACATAACTAATTAGCTGTGGCCCCTGCTCGCCTGTGCTATGTAGTGACACGCTAATCAGAGATGATTGTCATCAGATATCACAGATGTCTCTTGCTGCCCAACCCAGGCAGGCGCTGGTGCAGTTTGGGGAAGGAAGTGCTGGAAGCTGTTCAGAGACACCGGGTCTCTGGGTGCCTCAGCTGGTGGTTCCAGGCAGCTCGTCACTCCTGCCTGCTGAGACGAAGAATGCAGGTTAGGCAAGGGGGGTATCATACCTGTCGGGTTTTCCAGGAGGCACTGATGCAATCAGTTTGAAAAGAGAGATTTCAGAACAAAAACATGTAACTTAAGCTACTCAGGACTTTTCTGAGGCACCTGGGATTCTTGGAGACAACAAATGCTAATTCTTCCAATTTATTACATATTTTTGAACTGGGTATCTGAGAGAGCTAAGGGAACAGGGTTAAAGATTTACAAGCCACAATCAAAGATGTGGTAAGGAGAATAAAGCAGCATGCAAAGAGGTGTGACTTCAGCCCTAAAGTGGGAACCTGATGACCCAACAATCCTCAACCTCTTCCTCTCAGCTAGTCCTCTCACTCCACCCCATGAGCTTAGAAATCCTCTATTCTCTGACCCTTCTACCTTGCATCCTGTTATCCCTCAGAAGTAACAGAACTTCTCTTGCTGGGGTTGCTGGTAATCCTCCTCTCTGAAGGACTTTCAGCTTACTTGACTTCTCTCATAAATAAAAATTGCCCCCCCCCACCACCATTTCCAAACGCCCACACCATGGCTTCTCCGGCATCCTCTCGGCTCCCCCAGCTACTCTTTCTTGAGCTCTGTCCAGGCTCTTCTTCTGTGTGTTGTCCCTAACATTTGATGCTCAGAGAGTTCCATTCCCAGACTTTGTTTAGGATCCTTCTCAGCTACCATCTCCTGCATAACCTCAGCTACACCTATGTCTTCTCCACCAAGCCCACTCTTGAGACACATAATCTTATTTCAGAGCTCTCCTAAGCTCCACGTGCTTATTGAGCATTTTTCCAACTGTCCCAGGGACGTCTTCTATTTAACTTGCCCCAAATTAAAAACTCACCTGTGTCCCAGCCCTTCTCACTCTTAGGAACTCCCTCTAACCCAAGTCTTTTGTATTTGCCAACCCTGTGAAGACTCCACTCTCCCCTTGGATTACCTGAGTCAGAACCCTGAAACCACTCAGGAACCCTGCTTTCCTTAGCTCCCAAACCCTGGCTCTCAGGAAGCTTTGTTGTGTTCTTCAGATCTCTGGATTCATTCCCTCCACTCCATTTCGGCAGTCTCTGCCTTATTGAAGGCTTTCTTTATCTCCCTGCTTGGCTAATTCTTGCTACAAAAAACATCCATTATCCTACAGAGTGATCTTTCTAGAATGCAAAGCTTATCTTACTGTTCCCTTACTCAGAACCTGAAGAGATCGCTAAACTTTGAGGAATGCCTGGCATGTAAGGCTCTTTCTGTCAGACCCAAGCCCCGCTTTCCACACTCAGCTCACAAGTCTTATTTTTCTAGCAAGTCTTTCCTAGCAGAAGAAAGTGCTGCTCCCTAAATGCTTTGAGTCACATTTTTACATTTTAGTTATAGCTCCAATTACATTGTATTTTCTTAAGATACGGACTTGCTCTGTCACTAAGGCTGGAGTGCAGTGGCATGGTCATAGCTCACTGTAACCTCAAACTCCTGGCCTCAAGAGATCCTCCAGCCTTGGCCTCCCAAGGCATTGGGATTACAAGTGAGCCACTGCACCTAGCCTCTAATTATATTTCTATGATGTTAACATATCTGTCTCCCTCCCTTTGTCTGGGTATCTCTGGAGGGCAAGAAATGTTTATCTTTGCAAATCTTTACCTGGGCTAGTGCCTGGCACACAGTAGACCTTTAAATATTTATTAAATGAATGAATAAATAAATGCAAGAATAAATGAATGAGTGAGTGAGTGAATGAATGCATGAATGAATAGGAATGTACCATTGCATAGGGTCAGGAAGGAAGACAACTAACATCTTGAAGGTTTCTTTAGCTTTTCACAAAGTCTTAGAGAACTGAGACTCTAAATCAGGATGAGACTGCAAATAGCAGTAGTAATAATAATAATAGTAACCATGATTCATTAGGCACTTGTGCTGGGCACCATGCCTAATTTACATGAATCAACTCATTTAATCAATGGAAATCTGATAAGTATAATTTAATAGGTTTTACAGATGAGGAAATTGATACTCAAGGTCAAACAGCTGGTAAGTTAGAGAGTCAGGATATGAACCCAGGAATGCCTGCCTTATTTCAAAGCCTGTGGTGGACTCACACTGCCTACATTGTCCACAGTCTTGGGAATTTTGCACTTTGGGAATTTAGGCCAAGGTAGTGCATGAGAAGGAGGTACAAGAACACCCTTACAACTTCATGGTTAAAAATCAGATGGAGGTTTTTCCTAAAAGCTGGCCAATCTATTACTTCAGCTAATTTTGGTGCCCAGCTATGCTGGAGGTTCTATTTCTCTGTCTTTCTCAGTCCTAGAGTCACAGATATAGCCCTCACCCATGACAGTTCCCTTGGAAAATGCAAGCCTTCATTCATCAGTCAGACTCAGGAAGGAATTGGGTTTGAAACAGCACGTAAATCACTAATGCAGAGTGGAATCCTTGCCTAGGAAGTTCAACAAAAATGTGGCCAGAACACTTGGATTTCACACAAACATTTTCATAACCCACTTATTATTTGTTCGATATGATGCTTTTCACTGAATTAGTTGAACAATTTTGCCTATGGTTATTGTGGTACTGCGTAGACAAGCACAGCAGCACACAGTATAAAGAACGTGTGTTAGAGGAAAGCAAGAATGTGGGGGAGTTGGTTGAATTTAAAACTTCTGAATGCTTGTAAATAATATTGAAAGGCTATTTCCCAGCATTTAATTGGGTGAAATATAAGGGTCTTTTTATTTAAAAAAAATTTTTTTTGGAATGAGGAGGAAGTGCCGGAAAAAATATGTCTTTGGCTTTGGCACTGAAAACATAAAGTTCTTGTACCTCCTCTCCCACCCCATCCCCAGACCTTTTCTAATATGTTTACCACATTTTTCAGTCTCTGGTTTGAACTTTTTTCTGTCAAGTTTCCGGAATTACAAGGAATACAAAATTACTGAGCAATTGAGGTAGATACTAGCTCATTTTAATTTGAACCATTTGCAGACTCGTTGCAAAACAATGGTCATAAAAAGCCACAACATTTTAAAAAGCATTGTAAGGACCAGAGAAGACCACTAAAGTCTCTCCTGATTGGAGTGTGAGTTCATAAGTTTAAGCAATAGGTAATATTACTTTTACTGGGGAGCATATTTTTCAGCTCTGTGGTTGTATGCTAGGAAAATAAAAGCAAAGTATGTGTGGCCAAGGAAATAAGAATAGTAAAACAATGATTTCAATCCTATATATAAACATATAGAATAATGTTTATTACTATCACAATTTGTATTTGTGATACCTTGCATTTTAGAAAGTGTTTTTCTTATATATATGGTCAGTCTCACTTGGACTATAGACCAAAACTATAAGTTTGGCAGATAAGAATCATTATCCCCAATTTAGAGAAAAGGTAACTGAGTTTCAGCAAGATGTAGTGACTTTCCCATGGTACAAGCAGGTTCCCTGAAGCCTGCTCCTTTCTCTCCCCTATAGCCACAGAACACTAAACGTGCATGTACCTGGGTCTGCTGAAAGCTGTGCTCAGAATGCAGACTCAGGTTTAATTCTGCGGCAGGTTAGACAGTAAGCAAATTTAAGATTGTGCAATAGTTGCATTTCTGGTCCCAAAGCCTGGTTTAATAAAAGCAAATCAGCCTTGATTATTGGCTAAGTAAATGAAAGTGTTAATTAAGCTTAGCTCCCTGGTCAGAAATAAAAGGCTGTGAAATTCAAACATACCTGAGGAATGTGAGCAGGCAGCTGTGAACTTGTCTATCAGGTATAGTCACATTCATTTTTGTTTGCCTTCCTGTCCAGCCTGGGGACTACAAGATAGTAAACCCACATCAAATGTGAAAAGGAATAAAAGGGGGGAAAAGGAAAGGAGGGAGAAAGAAAAGGAGTGAATGCAAACTGGAAAGAAAAACACAAAGGAGAGAGAGGTAAACTTCATTCATTAATTGGCTGTCTGGAAGGTGAAAGTTAACTAAGGCAGTTTGGAGAGGTGCCAATTTGTTCTTCCTGCCTTGGCTGTTAGCTGACTGCCTTTCATTAGGTATGAATATATATATATATATATATCCACAAACATTCATAGATAAATCAACAGTTCTATATATACCCACACCCCACAATGCACACATACACACACACACACACACACACACTCAAACTGGGCATCTCATCTAACACAAAGGGCCAGAGCAAAGATCTGACTGAAGAAGAGGAAGAAAATACTATAGATGAAAAAGAGACAAGAGGAAACATTTTGGGCAGGGGCTGTCTATTCTTGAATTAGGATGATGAACCTGAAATACACACACACAGAGTTTCTATTAACACGGAAACTGTAGGGAGGTGGTGCTCTTTGCTGAAATGAGGTTAAAAATATTCACTGAAATATAAAAGCTGCTCAAAGTAAGGGTCTCTCTGAAAGCCAGAGCAGGAGAGAAAAGAGCCCAACTTCTAAAGATGCTAACCAAATTATGATCTGTTTCCAACAGAGAGATCCACCTTAAGAAAGGTCCATAGAGCTCGATAGAAACCATATACAGTAAGAGGAAGTTGGGAGTGTGGGTGTCAGGCTGTCAATAATTTGACAGCTATGGTAACTACCCTCTAATCCAGCCAGCTCCAGCCACGCTCTCAGCTGACACCACCAGGACTGACTGACAGCTGAGGAGCAGGCACTTTTTACAGGCTCAAGTGACATCCAGTCTATTAAGGCTGACAAGCACAAAGCAGAGATTTGCCCTGAATGGTTTGGTACTGAAGCCTAGTAAAGGGGTTATTTCAAAGGTCTTAGAGAAAGTGTCAGACTCCAGCTCAGATGATAACAATATTGTAATGATGGTACTGGACAATGAAGTGTGATGATTGCCCATACAGGCTGGGAAGACTGGAGGCGAATGGGGAAAGCCGAGCAGGAGCACACAGAAGCTGATTCTCCAAGGCCAGTGTGCAACCATTCAAGGAATTTCCTTTAGTGGTGTGTTCATGTGGGTGTTGGGGGGCAGGGGCGCTTCTCAAAGTTGCATATTAATTGTATGTGCATAGTGGGTGGGGTGGACAGTAAGCAGTTCTGGAGAACTGGGTGCAAACTACCTGAAAGGAACATTTGCTTGCCTTTGGTTCACTCTTCAAGAGGCATTGAAAATATTTTCCAGAAGAAAATGAATGATAATTTTCAGAGTACCACTTTGCTTATTAACGCTGAGTGAAAAGTAAATTAGGCCTGCGATGATATGACTATGATTAGCATCACTGCTGTTCTTGACTGAACTGGTTCCCACAAGGTGCTACACACTTTGTCAACAACACCCAGAATTGATTCAGCAGACGTTTTTCTCCTAACAGCAGCAAAATTGTTTTTCTAAGTGTCTTTTCATAGTTCTCTCTATGAAATAGAGAAAGGGCAAGTATCATAATCTTGTTTTATTGATAGAAAAACATCTTCCAGTGTCACTGGGCACTCCAATTTGGGTTAGGCACATCCTTATGCATTTATCTATTTGTTGTCCATTCCTTTATTCCACACATATTTTGTGCTTATCATAAGATAGCTACTTAGGTCAGTGGTTAGAATCCAGGGCTGGGACTGATGTTCAGCTACCAGCATATTAGCTTTTAATGTATTCATATAGTTCTGCAGGCAAAGTCACTGTGTGGAGACCCAAGTGGATCCTAACCTCCCTCCCCCATCTGCTTACCTGGCTTCCCCCTCATGACTTCTTCAAGGTCCCCATGATCTTGCATGAATGAATGAATGTATGCCTGGAATAACAGGTCCCCCTCCCAGCATTATGTACAGCCTCCATTCTGATATTTAAGTCTAGTCTATCAGTTGTGAAAGGGTTTAAACACCACCACTGGTTGGAAAATGTCCAAACTTTCTAGATGCCCAAATTTACTCTTCCAAAATTCTTCTCCAATGAATAACTTCTCAAAGCTTTCCCACTTAGAACTTCCTTGGGAGTTCTATACATAAGGAGAGTTGAAGTTTGAGTGTACATAGGTAATAAGGATCTTTAAATTTGAAAACAAACAAAACCCCAGCACAACCACTAAGAAAATAGAATTTGCTCTTAGAAATATGGGTTTGTCTATATGACTTCCAATTGAAATGGCTTCAGGTCTGATTTGGTTGTTCCATTTTTTTGTCTACGATTATCCATGAACATACAAAAAAGACTAAAATCTATTATGCTTCCCATATTAAGGAGAGTGATTACTATTTCTAGCACATGTGGTGATAGCCTAAAAACTGTGGCTCACCCAATGGCAATACAATGAAAAGCAAAACTAAAGACATGGCAGGTCTATGCAACTGAAAACCAATGACACCTGCCATCAAAACATGTAAATAGGGACATGATATATTCCTCTTCATCAGCTGTCCCGTGGTTGAGAAACACAAAAACTATACCATTCAAAACACTCACTAGCAACCCTGGGGATACTGAAGGTGGTGCTTTGCATTTTTGAATACATAATACAGAAAATAAAGTTTCTAGATCCAAGAAGGAAAATACTGGGAGGAGTGTGTAAAAGGTTTTTTTTTTTAATATACATTAAGTTTTGGGGTACATGTGCAGATGGTGGAAGACTGTTTCATAGGTATAAACATGCCATGGTGGTTTGCTTCATCCATCCTCGCCATCATCCACATTAGGTATTTCTTCTAATGTTATCCCTCCCCAATGCCCCACCCCCTTCTATCCCTCCTATAATCCCCCCCCCGCACCCCAACAGGTCCCAATGTGTGATGTTCCCCTCCCTGTATCCTTGTGTTCTCATTGTTCAACACCCACTTATGAGTGAGGACATGCAGTGTTTTGTTTTCTGTTCTTGTGTCAAAAATAGGGCCAGGAGTGGTGGCTCACGCCTGTAATCCCAGCAGTTTGAGAGGCTGAGGCAGGCAGATCACCTGAGGTCAGGGGTTTGAAACCAGCCTGGTCAACATGACAAAACCTCATCTCTACTAAAAATACAAAAATTAGCCAGGCATGATGGCGGGTGCCTATAATCCCAACTACTCAGGGAGGCTAAGGCAGGAAAACTGCTTGAAACCTGGGAGGCAGAGGTTGCAGTGAGCCAAGATCGCACCACTGCCCTCCAGCCTGGGCAATAGAGTGAGACTCCGTCTCAAAAAATAAATAAATAATAAAATAAAAATAAAAATAGTTTTTAATTTACTAAATAGCTTAAGAGTGCAAGATAGTTTGGAAATGGAGACAGAAGACCCTCTGTCTTTCCACATTGCCAGATGAGATGAAAACCTGCTTATCATTAGTAATTGGTCTAGGAGTTGTACATACTCAGCTTTAAGAAAACTAACAATGGAGCCAAGAGCAATCCAAATAATCAAACTGTTAACACACACCAAATCTGGAATATTTCTTCTTCTTAAGGTTGAATGAACAGAAAAACAAAGCAACACAAGGCCATTGAAAATATTATAAATCCAGAAAAAAGAACATTGTCTGGATGATCAAAGTGAACAGTAGATCTATAAAAACAGTTGACTCTGAGAGTCAGAAGTAAATTTGTTTTACCTTCAATTTTTAAAAAATGTGGAAGAATGATGAAGAGGAAGAAAAACCGAAAATAAGAAGAGGAAGGGGAGAAAGAGAAGAAGAAGGAGAAATATCATCTATAAAACAGGAACAGAGAACACATTAAGATCAAAAAGGAGATGATAAAATAATAATGGATTTCATGAAAATTAAAGGAGCAATGCCAAAATTAAAATCTCATTTGAAGATAGTAAAGGAAAATGACCTGTAGAACATTAAATTGCAGCTTATAGGAGCCAAACTTGAAAAACTCTCTCAGAGAATTTCCAGTCAATATGACATCACAAGATCATCTTTTATCACTTTTCTTTCCCTGCCAATACCCCAAACATAGTGATAACAGACAAAATATTTAAAATGACAGATGTATAAAATATGCTATATTCAAAAGCAAGATAAGTATCCACAGAACTAAACAAAAACGCAATGCAGTCAGTAAGGCTGAAGGCACAAGTTTACTGGGCATAAAATCTAGGAGAAAGCAGAGGCAACTAGCTTATACCCCAGAAAGAATAGAGCCTGTCTCATTGTGGACAGTTGGAAACTGAGAAGATAATGCCAAGCCATAAAAGAAAGATGAGGAAAAGGGTAGGGGGAAAGAGAGAGACAAATGGGACCTGGGTTAACCATCCCTACTGGATGTATCTGTTATAACTTTTGTATCCCTATGCATAAACAGAAAAACTGAGCCTACAATATAAGACCTAGTTCTGGACTTCAACACCTGGAGAACTAGATGGCGGTGACAGAGAAGAATGCATATACATGAGCATGAACCAGAAAGAGGAGAAGGGAGAGGTAGAAGGAGAGGAAGAGAGGCAAATTCAATGTGGGCCTCCAAGATAAAATTACAAAACACATTAAGATCAGTAAGCCCATTAAGAAAGAGAACATCTAAATCAACAATCAGAAGAGAAATTTATTTCAGATAAATCAGAAGAGGAATTTATTTCAGATCAATATAGTAATCTGAAGATAAACTTCAAAACAGTATGTTTAAGATTCTGAAATGAACTAAGGAGATGATGCAATGAAAATGAAAAAAAAAAAAAAAAAAAAAAAAAAAAAAAAAAAAAAAAAAAAAAAAAAAAAAAAAAAAAAAAAAAAAAAAAAAAAAAAAACAAGAAATTACTAAAAACAGGCAGATTTCAAAGAAATCCAATAGAAATTCCAGAAGTAAGAAAATATATATGTTAAAATATTTTTTTAAAAATAATGTCAGCCAAAATGGCAGAGAAAAAAACCACTGAAAATTCTCTTCTCCATGAAAGCAAATTGAAAACTGGCAAATGATCAAACTCAACTTTTCAAAACTCTGAAAATTAAGCAAAAGCTTGCAGAAAGAAAAACAGCTGAACCTTGGTAATAACCATGAGCTTTAAGGTGTTTTAACTTTCCCTAGTCACAGTTCTGATTTTCAGCTCAGTGGCACCTTAAAATAAAAATCCTGCAGTCATTGCAGTGGGCAGAAATTAGAGTTTCTTCAAAGCCCCGTTGCCAGAGTATAGTCATTATTTAACCTTTCGGGTGGTTCCCTGGAAGACCAGTTTTGCAAGGGTGTTATTATTTGGCCTGAATCAGAGCTCCCCTTATGCAAAAAGCCTTTTCCATGGAGATGAGTGTTGAAAATAGTTGCAGGTAATTGTTTGACTTCATAACTGCCTGAAGAAGTGGGTTACAGTCACTGGAAACAATAGGCTAACCAAAAAGCTTACAATAAAGAATTGAAGAATGAAATGTCAATGAGGGTCTGAAAAGTTCCAACATATTCCTGGAAATCTAAAAGCCCATGTACATAGACAGGACTGTTCACATGCTCAGGAAACCTGACAAGGCCATAACCTCTTATCTCTATCTTTGAGGGTCTGCATAAGTAGGAAGGAAAGGCTGAGGCATAATTGTCAACTGCCTGGCTTGGTGTTGAAGATGTGTTCACACACACACTCAGCAGCCCTTAGCAAAGACTGGGAGGTTTATTGTTCTAAAATTTAAGAAAATATGTCCACTCGTTAGCTGACCACTAAGGTAACCAAAGATTTCAGGAGCAACCCATGACAAATAATGCAAACTTTAGACTTTGTTTAGGTTTTACGAAACAGATAACAACAACTATAACAAGCAGTGTCAACAGTAGGCCCTGGATAGAGGGAAAAATCGGATTTGTAGGATTGTACAAATCAGTTGCACATATCGTTGTATTCTAAATGTCCAGTTTTCAACCAGAAATTATAAGACATGCAAAGAAACAAAATTATGACCATACACAGAAAGAAAATCAATAGAAATAATCTCTGAAGAAATCTAAGTTTTTAGACAAAAACTTTAAATAGGGTATTTTAACTATATTCAAACAACTAAATGAAATCATGTCTAAAGAACTGAGGGCAAATATGAGAACAACATCCCACCAAAAACAGAAACATTGATAAAGAGACAGAAATTATAAAAACAAAAAGAAAATAAGTAGAAAATCTGGGTTTCAGAATACATCAGCTGAAATGAAAACTTCATTAGGAGGGTTCAAGATTAGATTTGAGCTAATGGAAGAGGGAATTTGCAAACCTGAAGATAAAGCCATAGAGATTACTCAGCCTGAAGAACAGAAAGAAAAATAAGAAAAATAAATGCAGCCTAGAGACCCATGGGGGCATCATCAAGACAGAAATAAACATATACACATAATGGAAGTTCCAGAAGAGGATGTAGAGAGAGAAAGGGGTAGAAAGAATATATGAAGAAAAATGGCAAAAAAAAACTTCCCACGTTTGATGAAAAACATTAATCTATACATCTAAGCTAAATAAACTCTACATAAAATAAACTCAAAGAGAATAATATATGAAAACATTAA
Organism: Cebus imitator; assembly: GCF_001604975.1. Lineage (NCBI taxonomy): Eukaryota > Metazoa > Chordata > Mammalia > Primates > Cebidae > Cebus > Cebus imitator. The sequence continues at coordinate 5,526,924 of NW_016107425.1, read as the reverse complement.
AATCAAATTGTTAAAAGCCGAAAACAAAGACACAATCTTGAAAGCAGCAAGAGACAAGTGCATCATCATGTAAAAGGGATCATCAATATGATTAACAACTTCTCATTAAAACAACACAATCCACAAGACAGTAGGATGACATATGCAATGGTGAAGGCAAAAAGCTGTCAATAATTTCATAACCAGTAGAATCATTATTTTAAAATGAAGGCAAAAATAATAAAGATAAACAAAATAGGCAAACCAAAGTTTTCATAAAAGCAAATAGCTCAGAGTGTTCATTGCTGTAAACAAAAACAGAAAGTTTGTTGCTAACAGACCACCTCATAAGAAATACTAAAGACGAGTCTTCAGGCAGAATTAAAAGGACGTTAGACTCAACACTTCATTCAACATGAAGAAACAAAAAGCATTGGTAAAGGTAATTGCATAGGTAAATGTAAAGAAAGAATGGTAAAAGCATGTTTTGCATTTCTAACTCCTATTTTCTCCTATATTATTTAAAAGACAACATCATAAAACAATTATTGTAAATCTATGTTGATGGTCACAATATATTTAAAGATGTAATTTGTGACAAAAACCAGGATAAAGGAGAGGGGTAATGGAACTATATAGAAGCAAAGTCTTTATATACTATTTAAGTTGGTATTAATCTAGATTGTTATAAATTAAGATGTTAATGGTAATTCCCAGAGCAACCACCAAAAAAGACTCAAATATATAGTAACAAAGGAAAGGTAGTTAAAATGGTATAGTAGAAAATATCTATTTAACACAAAAAAGGGCAGTCATGGATGAATAGAGGAGAAAAAGGCATACACATATAGAAAACAAATAAAATGGCAAACATAAATCCTATTATCAGTAATTACATTAAATATAAATAGATAAAACTACAAGTAAATGGCAGATATTGGCCTTTTGGATGAAATGGATGAATGGATTGAAAACAGCAAGGTCCAGCTACATACTGTTTAAGAGAGACTCAATTTTTTTAAATTTTTGTGAGTTCATAGTAAGTGTATATATTTATGGCATACATGAGATGTTTTGGTACACAATGTGAAAAAAGCATATCATGGAAAATGGGGTATTCATCTCCTTAAGCATTTTTCCTTTGAGTTACAAACAATCCAATTACACTCTAAGTTTTTTTTTAAATATACAATTAACCTATTATTGACTATAGTCACCCTGTGGTGCTATCAAATAGTAGGTCTGATTCATTCTTTCTATTTTTTTGTACCCATTAACCATCTTCACCACCCCCCAACCCTCCCAATACCCTTCCCAGCTTCTGATAACCATGCTTCTACTCTCTATGTTCATGAGTTCAATTCTTTTAATTTTTAGGCCCACAAATAAGTGAAAACATGCAGTGTTTATCTTTCTGTGCCTAACTTATTTCATTTAACATAATGATCTCCATTCCATCCATGCTGTTCTGAATGACTGGATCTCATTCTTTAGTATGGCTGAATAGTACTCCATTGTATATATGTACATATTCTTTATTCATTCATCTGTAGGTGGACATTTAGATTGCTTCCACATCATGGCTATTGTAAACAGTTCTGCAAACAAACATAGGAGTGCACATTAAAGAGACTCACTTTAGTTTCAAAGACACCAATAGGTTAAAAATGAAAGGGTAGAAAGAGACATACCATGCAAACAATAACCTAAAGATAGCTGATGTGACTATACTAATATCATTTGAGATAGATTTCAAGACAGAAAATCATTACTGGAAATACATGATGACATTTTATAATGTAAAAAGATTAACCCATCAAGAAGATACAATAATTATAAATATATGGACACCTAACAACAGAGCACCAAAAAATATAAAGCAAAAACAGAGTATTTTTTTTTAACTTTTGTTAAGTTTAGGGGTACATATGCAGGATGTGCAGGTTTGTTACACAGGTAAATGTGTGCCACAGTGGTTTGCTACACAGATCATCTCACCACGTAGGTATTACACCCAGTGTCCATTAGCTATTTTTCCTGATGTTCTCCCTCCTCCCACCACCTCCTTCCAGAATGCCTCAGTGTGTATTGTTCCCCACTTGTGCCCATGTCATCATTCAGCTCCCACTTACATGTGAGAACATGCAGTGTTTGCTTTTCTGTTTCTGTATTAGGTTTCTGAGAATAATGACTTCCAACTCCATCCATGTCCCTGTAAAGGACATGATCTCATTCCTTTTTATGGCTGCATAGTATTCCATGGTGTGTATGTACCACATTTTCTTTATCCAGTCTATCATTGATGGGCATTTGGGTTGATTCCATGACTTTGCTATTGTGAAGGGTGCTGCAATGAATATACATGTGCATGTGTCTTTATAATAGAATTATTTATATTCCTTTAGGTATATACCCAGTAATGGGAATGCTGGGTCAAATGGTATTTCTGCCTCTAGGTCTTAGGAATTGCCACACTGCCTTTCACAATGGTTGAACTAATTTACAGTCCCATCAATAGTATAAAAGCATTCTTTTTTTCTCTGCAACCTTGCCAGCATCTGTTGTTTCTCAACTTTTTAATATTGCTATTCTGATTGGTGTGAGATGATATCTTATTGTGGTTTCAATTTGCATTTCTCTGATGATCAGTAATGTTGAGCTTTTTTTTCATGTTTGTTAATTGCATGGATGTCTTCTTTTGAGAAGTGTCTATTCATGTCCTTTGCTCATTTTTTAATGGGATTAGTTTTTCTCTTGTAATTTGCTTAAGTTATTTGTAAACTCTGAATATTAGACCTTTGAAAACTGACAGAATTGAAGGGAGAAATAGACAATTCAATAATACAGTTGGAGATTTCAATAATCAACTCTAAATAATGACAACAAGTAGTTAGAAAATTAGAAAGGAAATAGAAGATTTGCACAACACCGTAAACCAACTAGGTCAGATACTGATAGAACATTCCACCCAACAGAAGTAGACTATACATTCTTCATTCTTCTCAAGTGCACGTAAACATTCCCCAGGATAAATAATGCAATATGTTATAAAACACGTCTCAGTACCTTTAAAAATATTTAAATCATACAAAAAATTGTGTGTTCTAGGACCACAATAGAATGAAACTAAAAATCAATAGCAGAAGGAAATCTAAATAATTCAAAAATATGTAAAAATTAACTAACACACTTTTCAATAATCAATGGGTCAAACAAGAAATTAAAATGGAAATTAGAAAATACTTTGAGATGAAGGAAAATGAAAATATAACATACTCAAATTTATGATATACACAGAAAGCAGTACTTAACAGAAAAACTTAAAAATGCAAACACTTCTTTAAAAAAGAATAAACACATTAACCCAATAGCTTAAACTTCCACCTTAAGAAGCTAGAAAAGAAGAGCAAAATGAAATCCAAAGCAAGTGAAATAAGAGAAATAACAAGATAGAAATAAATGAATTAAGAATAGAAAACAATAGAGAGACTCAATGAAACCAAAACTCTGTTTTTTGAAAAAAATCAATAAAATTGACAAACCATTAGCTAGATTGACCAAGAAAAAAGAGGGAAAGGGCTTAAATTCATAAAATCAGAGGTGAAAGATGTAACCTACCAGCCTCATAGAAATAAAATGATTATAAGGGAATACTATGAAAAATTGTATGCCAACAAACTAGGTAACCTAGATGAAGTGAACAATTTTTCAGAAAGACAAAAACTAATAAAACAGATTCAAGAAGAAATGGAAAATCTGATCAAATTGATCATAAGTAAGAAAAATTTATTGGTAATCCAAAAGCTTCTCATATAAAAGCCCAGAACTAGATGACTTCACTGGCAAATCATACCAAACATTAAAGAATCAACTCACATTTTTCACAAACTCCTCCTAAAAATAGAATGAGAGGGAACACTTCCCAACTCCTTCTATGATGCCAGATACACACATTACAAAAAAACAGAAACTACAGATCAATATCCTTTAAGAATACAGGCATAAAAATTCTCAAGCAAATGGTTGCAAACTGGATCAGTAACACATTAAGAGGATTGTACACCATGACTAAGTAGGATTTTCCCAGGAATGCAAGGTTGGTTTAAAATATAGAAGTTAATCAATGTAACATGCTGTATTAATAGAATAAAGGTTTAAAAATCATATGATCATCTCAATAGACACAGAAAAAGCATTTGACAAAAATCTAACACCGTTTAATGATTAAAAAAAACACTCAACAAACTAAGAATAGAAGTAAAATATCTCGGCTTAAAAAATACATTTGCAAAAACCCCACAGCTATCATTATACTTATGGCAGAAACACAGTACTTTCCCCCATGATATGGTTTGGCTGCATCCCCACCCAAATCTCATCTTGAATGGTAGCCCCCATGTTTCTCATGTGTTGTGGGAGGGACCTGGTGGGAGATAATTGAATCATGGAGGCAGTTTCCTCCATACTGTTCTCATTGCAGTGAATAAGCCTCACCAGATCTGATGGTTTTATAAGAGGTTTCCCCTTTCACTTGTCTTTCATTTCTCTCTTGCCTGCCGCCACATAAGACATGCCTTTTGCCTTCTGCAATAATTGTGATGCCTCCCCAGCTATGTCGAACTGTGAGTCCGTTAAAACTCTTTTTCTTTATAAATTACCCAGTCTTGGGTATGTCTTTATCAGCAGCATGAAAATTGACTAATACACTGTAAGACCAGGAAGAAGAAGAGTATGTCCACTCTTTCCACTTCCATTCAACATTGCACTAGATGTTCTAGTTAAGGCAATTAGGCAAGAAAAAGAATTAAAAGGAAGCCAGATTGTAAAGGAAGAAGTACCATCTCTATTTGCAGACGATATGATTTGTATGTAGAAAAATTCTAAGGACTGAACAAAGCTATTATAAACAAATTCATCAAAGTTGCATAATACAAGATCATTATGCAAAAATTAGTTGTATTTTATGCATCAAAACAAACAATCCAAAAATGAAATTAAGAAAACAATTCCTTTAATAACAGTATCCAACAGTATCCAAAAAATATATATTTAACAAAATAAGTCAAGACCTTACACTGTTGAAAGTAATTAAAGAAGTTCTATATAAATATATGTTTTCTTCCCAAGTTGATGGATCAGAAAAGTTAACAATGTTAATAAGACAATACTTATTTTATCTACAAATTTGATGCAATCCCTATCAAAATTCTAGCTGCCTATTTTTACATAAAATGAAAGCTTATTCTTAAGTTCATATGGATGTGCAAAAGCTCAAGCACAGCTAAAACAATCTTGAAAAACATGAATGAAATTGAGCTATCACAATTCCTGACTTCTAAAGTTACTGGTAAAGTACAATAATCAAGACCATGTGGTATTAGCATAAAGACAGTCATATGGATCAATGGTATAGAATTGAGGGTCCAGAAATAAGCCAATATATGGATAATTAATTTTTGATAAGGGATCCAACACCCTCATATATGTGAACACATATGTTCATATAAAAAATGTGTACACAAATATTCATAGCAGCTTTATTCATAACAGTAAAAAATGGAAACAACCCAAATGGTTCAATTAATGAGTGGATAAACAAAAATGCAGTATGTCCATACAATGATACAATGGAATATTATTTGGATATAGAAGGAATGAACTATTGATACATGCTACAATATGGATGAACCTTGAAAGCATTTTGCTACGTGAAAGAAACCAGCCACAAAATGCCATATTTCTATATATCTAAAATAAATTCATTGTGACAACAAGAGAAAACTAACACGTGGGTTAAAGCCACAGTGATATTCTATGCAAGCATTTAATGCTCAGTATAATTCAGTATGTTAAAGTAAAGTTAATTATGTAGAAGTAATATGCACCTCTCTTCAGAGAGTTCCAAGTTCTCCTTTACATGTGATAAAAATCGAGATCGGGCTGGGCACAGTAGCTTACATCTGTAATGCCAGCACTTTGGGAAGCCGGAACAGGTGGATCACCTGAGATCAGGAGCTTGAGACCAGGCCGGCCAACATGGTGAAACTTCATCTCCACTAATAAGACAAATTAGCTGGGCATGGTGGCAGGCGCCTATAATCCCAGCTACTCAGGAGGCTGAGGCAGGAGAATTGCTTGAACCAGGGAGGTGGAGGTTGTAGTAAGCCAAAATCGTGCCATTGCACCCTAGCCTGGGTGACAAGATCAAAACTGTCTCAAAAAAAAAAAAAAAATCAAGATTGAAGCATGGCTAGCTTCCCATCATGAGGACATAGCAGCAACCATCAGCATGTCTTCCACAACTAAGGCTTTGAGTTTAGATGTGACCTCCAGTCCGAGAAGAGACCTGGCCAAAATCATATGAGCTTGATTTGCTGCTTTGCCTGTACCATATAGTACACTCAACATAATTAAGTGTCTTCTGGTAAGGCCATTGTCAGATCTTAGGGAAATTCAAAATTAGTCAAGGAACCTGCAACAGCAGTAGAGATGGATATAAATTTCCTATCATTATGGTAAAGGTCAATCATTAACATTTCAGCAGATATTTTCTTTGAGACACAATAGGAATGTCAGGAAAACCATATGTACCTGGAAATTATTCTAATTGAGCCTTAAAAGTGTGGATTGTGTATGACTCTTTAGTGTCCATTTAGAAGAATCGGAAGGGAGGAAAGGAAGACTTGGGAAAATGAAGGTGGAGGATGGTACTAGGCATAACTTAAGGCAGGCACATTTTCAAGGACAATCAGAATTTAACCCTTACTAATTCACTGTAGGCTGTGTAATTTGGGGCAATCCATGAATCCTTTTGTGCCTCAGTTTATTCGTCTATAAAATGGGGACAATAAGAATACCTACTTCATGTGACTACTATGGAGACTAAAAGAAGGAACATGAAGTGTTTAGCAGAGTGCTTGGAGCAACTTTTTAACTGTTCAAAACCTATTATGTCCCTCCTTACATACTTAATTCTGGAGGCGTTCTGAAAACTGGCATGAATGTTTTTCATAAAGACCCCTACTTGGACTTAAAAATGTAAGGCCTTTTGGAGAATTTTGAGATAGTTAGACATTAATATTTTGTTCCTTGCAAATCTGGAACTGATTTCTAAAACTCAAGTTTAAATTTTGCACTGTTAGCAGAATCCTAAACACTTAAATGTTATCCATATTACCAATTAAGCCAAACATTAATTAAGCCACCTAATCTATCCTTGCGGATTTATCTTTTACTATCTTCTATATGTATTTATACATTTAATAAAATAATGTTGACTCTTCAATATTGTGATTCAGAATGGTCCAAGGTTTAAAGATCCTGATAAAATAATGTAAAAGTCATTAGCATTAAAGCTGAAGCTTCCCTCCCACATGATGCAAGGAGGTAAATTCTACCTTTGCTTCTAGCCTGCGTGAATATTTATTGGCACATAAAGTCAGGTTGAATAACATGGAACTGAAAATAATGTAACACAGACTTTCCCAGTGACCCACCCTCTCTCTAGTGTAACTCTCAATTCCAGAGACTGTCTCCATTGGGGGAAAATTCAACATAAAAGGAGTCTTTGAAATATGAGTTAGTTGACTCAGTATGCTCTGAACCCAAATAGATTATTACATTTCATGAACAATGCCTGTTAATCCATATTTTGATTAAGTCAGTTATAATATTTTCCCCTGGTTTTTGTCTATTAGCCCTTTTACTTGTGTAGCTGTTAATTACCTGTTTCACCAGCTCAGTAGACAAATTAGACCACATCTCATATTGTCAAATTAAAATTGCTGGATCCTCCCTTTGTCAGAATAACAGGAATCTAGGATCTTTTAAAGGATATACTTTTACGTTACTTAAGAACCCCTGTATTTCCTTCTTACGGAGAGGCCCAGTCTTACTTCCAAATGCCTATCAGAAAGTGAACTTCAGAATTGGACCAGGTTGCAAGATACCCCAGTTTTCAAACAACTTACTGTTGTTGGTTCCATGCATACTGATGCATTTTTGACTGTGAAGTGGCGATTTTGCTGGTTCAGTTCTGTGGACTGAGCTTATCATGCTTGGAACAACAAAAGCTGGTTCACACTGACATACTCAGCTCTTAGTCTTAAAGCAGGTCCAGCCCGTTTCTGCATCAGTCTAGGTGTTGCAGTTGAATCTGGGGGCCCACTTTACACTGCTTTGCCTAATGGGGAAATTCATGGATGGTCTTTACTTTCTCTTCCTGTCTGTACACCACAATTGAGACTGAGTCCCACTGAGGCATCTAAAGATGCTGAATCTCAAACGGAAGGTGAGGGTATGGTAGGACTGGTAATGAATGCCATCATTACCTCCCAGAAGACTTCTTGGCTTTGACAATATCCTCATTTCTACTGCAATGATCAGATCTATACACCAAATTGTTATTTGGAGAAGCTGGTTTTGTTAAGCCACAGAAAGGGTCTATTACTCTTTCCTCAGGGCAGCCACGGCTCAATTGCCCAATAGTTACATAATTGAGAAGGGTCTTTCCAGTATTCTTTCAGAGTAAATTATGTCGTAAGATAACTACTCATATCCACCAAGACAGAGGTATTACAGCAGATTTTAGGAGGTATATTTTCCTTAAAAAAGAAAAAACATTAACAACTAGACAGCATACTATGCAAGAGTTTTACAGAAGAAAATTCAATGGGCACAAGGTTTAGAATTAGCCTCAAGTCTATCAGATGTAAGTCTGGTTCTGCCACTTAATGATTAATTAACTTGCTGAAGCATACACACACATTTAGCTGTGTATGTTTAAGCAAGTTAATCATTCTGAGCTCATGTAATAACTCAGATAATATCGATGCCTTTAAGTTATAAAGAACTGAAAAATAATAGCTTAAAAAGAGGGTTTTTTTTTTCTTTTATAAGGAGAAATCCAGAAGTTGGCCATTGTAGACGTTGGTTCAGCAGCTCAAAATGGCAGAGCCAAGGACTCTACAATTCTCCTGGCATTTTGCTCATAGTCACAAGATGGCAGTGACAGATCTAGCTGATGTATCATATTTCAGGCAACTGAAAGAAGGAAAGAATGGGAAAAGAAAGTGTCAGTGCTTATATCAGAAAAACAAGAGCATCCCAGAAATCCCCAGCCAACTTTGATTTACATTCCATGGGCCAGGCTGTGCCACATGGCCACTCCTAACTTAAGAGAGTCTGAGAATGTGAATTTTAGCTTCCTAGATTTTAAAGAATAGGGAGACATTGAGAAAAAGGAATAGAAACGGGTGTTGGATAAATTAACCTGGAGTATTTGGCACACAAGTAACAACCTAAACTAAGGCAATAGCAGTAAGGATGGAGAAAAGGGAAGAAGACTTAAGCCAGAATCAGTAATGCCTTTTGGGTAACTGAGCATAGGTAGTGATGGGGAGAACATAGGTCAGGAACCACATCTTCTCTTTTCGGTAGCTTCCTAAAGGGTCTAATCAAGCTATCAAAACAATAGACTGTCAAGAGAGATTCGTCCCCAAGTGATGTTCAGAGTTATGATTCTGTGGCAGTATGGGATGACCCCAGACAGCTCTTCAGGGAGCCAGTAGTTGTAAAATAATTGGTACTACTTATTAGACCTTGTTTGGTTTTTAAGTCAAAGTTTTTACCAAATTATTTTGTCAGAGACTTTTTCCTGTTTTGGTTTTACGGGGTTTTGTTAGTGACTGAGTCAAACAAAAATTCAATCACTTTGTATTAAAAGGCACTTTCAGGGCATAAACAGGGCATAGACACAGGGCATGCTAATTTCTGAAATCCTATCAGAGCCATTGGTGAGTGAGCTTGATTTCCATAAGAGCTATTCGGTCAGTCATTCAGAGCCCCTTTTACATGGGTATCTTATTTTTTAACAGGCACTTTAAATTGAGACCAGCATCCTGATTCTCAAGCAGCACAGCTTTTATGGGAAGTCTCTGCCACGTTTAAACATCTTTAATACATTTTAAAAATAGAATTGTAAAAGGCAGAAACCAGACTTCAAAGCATAGACATGTTGGCCAGAATTGTGAAGCTGGCGACAATTTTCACTGGTTGTAAAGCTCACGGAGCCTCTTTCAATCCCCAGAACAATTGAGGGAGAAGGGGTTCAGCATGCATTTCTCCTGAATGTCTCCTGGATGGGCCCGAGCAGACCAGGTGTGGTAACCAAGTTGGCAGGAAGATAACCAACGCACAGTAGGGTGGATGTAGAAAGCTATCAGGCCAAACACAGAGCCAAAAGCAACCAGTCCAAACTAAAAGAAATGAGGAGCTGAGGAGGGACTGGCCACCTTTTCTGACCTTTGACCCCTTGTGTCTCTTACTTCCTTCAAAAGTCTGTAAGTCTTCCTTTCACTATGGAGACCTCAGACATCCTTTGCCCTCAGGTAAACCTGATTACACTCTCTTTCTGGCCCCACTGAACTCTACAGACACTTATTACATTCTAGTGAAATTATTTATTTATGCATTAGATTCTATCTTCCCCACTCCTAGTTCTAGCCTGTGAGCACCTTGAAAGCAAGAGCTGTATCTTACTCATCTCAAGTACAGAGCAAATTAAATGTGTGTTTAAATGAAGTTGAATCTCTTGGGAGACTCTGAGCAGCAGGATCTGGTGTGGGGGAATTATTAAGGAAGGTTTGAGTTTCCTTAGCCTAAGGCAGTGGTTCACAAAGTGTGGTCTCTGAACCAGCATCATCAGCATCACGTGGAGACTTGTCAGAAATGCACATTCTCAGGCAAAGCCCCAGAACTGCAGGGTGAGTTGACAAGTTGGAGAACCAGTAGAGCTGATGTAGTTCTAGTTCAAAGGCTGGCAGGCTGGCGAACCAGGAAAAGTTATTGTTTCAGTTTAAGTCAGAATACAAGAAACAGCCGATGTCCCAGTTCCAGGGTAGTCAGGCAGAAAGGAATTCCAGCAATCTGTGTTTTAACAAGCTTTCTAGGTGACTTTGATGCATGCCAAAGTTCAGAGATCAGTGACTTAACCTTTCCAAACCTCAGTTTCCTCATCTGTAAATTACAGTAATAGTAGAAAACTCAAAGCACCGTTTCAGATATGAAATTAGATAATATATGGGTAGTGGTGAGTCTAGAGCCTCATATGTATTAATCACTCAGTAAAATTATAGGAAGGTAAATATATTTTGAGTTGCTTCATCTTGCTGGATCAGCAACTTTTGGAAAGTATTCCTGATATTGGCATCATCTTATGGTGCGATGGATTCATCTAAGTTTCTAAGTTCTCCCAGCTAAGCCCCATCCTTTAGAAGTCCTTGAAATTCAACCAAAGCTAAGCCTGAATCCTGGAATCCTGCTTACCCCATTAGGCCCTGTCCTTGTCTGCACACAGAACAGAGCACAGATTTCAGGCAGTAATCACTCTTTGTGCTGTAGAGGGAGCAATCATGTGGCCCTAGGTGGGAAAGGAAGGGACCTCAAAGAATTGCTGCTAAGGAAGTTGAAGTGGAGAAGGCCCATCAGCATCCTCTGACAGGACGTGGAGGAAATCAAATAGTTGTGGAGCCACAGTATTCTAATGGCCAATTAAGTCATTTTAAGTTTTCCAATTGATTTCCTCTTAACTGAGTCACAACAGTTTAAAACTGGGCAACAAACCACATCCCCCCTTAAGGGAAACAGGCAGCCCCCTACTGCTTTACTTAATTCTGCCAGCTGCTAGCATCAACCCCCTCTCCACTCCAGGAAAATTCAATTTAATGACTCTGTGTTTGCTTCACCAGATGAGCCTCTCCTCCACGACAGAAAAATGCCTGGGAATCCATGTTCAAGCAACGTCCCCACGTAGATGCTTTATGAAACTACAAGCACCCACACAGAGATACACACACTCAACAACCTAGAGCACATCCCCCTCTTTGATTATAGGCAATGGAGAGGGCAAAAATAGAACTTTAAAAAAAAAAGTTGCTCCTTTTTTTAAAAAAAAAGGTTGACAGTCATGGTTGCTCAATACATCGCACACTGGGCAAAATATAACAAGGATCTAAAGCACTTTTTCCCTCTCCCAGAAGCTGCTATGAAATAACAACCCATGTGAGTTCTGCTGAATCACCACACAGGTATTTCACCACAAGCTCTGGCATTTCAGGCTGATGAAATCCCTGTCCTATCACTCTCAAATAAATAATGCTTTGAAAAGTATTGTTACTACTGCTCTTTTAATAAGTTCACATTGCCTCGACGCTCCCTGACTTCTACTCATTTCCATTGGTTTTCCTGTGAGACCATTCCTTTGAAGCCAGCGTCTCCCAAGTGGAGGCAAGATGTAGCACCCTTCTCTGCTTGGCTGACTCCTCCTGGAGAGGCCCCGTGGGGATGAGTTACCACCTGGGTGGGGCTTTTCTCATTAGTCCTGCCGGCAGCATCTATTCCAGCCTGGCCACATTTAGACTTGAAGCAGAGAACCCCAAATATTTTGATACAACTGTTAGAGGTGGTCAAAGTGTGCCATTACCACCTAAATCTGTCCTTTCTGAAACTGGCAGGGATGGGAAAGGGGAGACCATGCCCTTCAGATGACTGGGTAGAAGGAAAGAACCAGGAAGAACACAGTAACTGAAGACTTGCTGTCACTACAGCTTCACGTCCCTTGACTGAATAGCAACCTAACACAAATTTTGAAAACATGTTTGAAAATGACACCAGCAGAACAAATAATATGAGGGCAATGAATGCCAGAATATTATTCTTGCAATAAAATATGTTTACATTGACTTGCTACTATGGGATATACAGAGACATAGTGTCTGCCCTCAAGGAGCTTATAGTTCAATGGGAAATAAGATATGCACACAAGTAACATAAACAAAAGCAGAAGCACACAAGAAGAATTAGAGAGATTTAAACAAAAATACCATGACAGTGCAGAGAGAAAACTTCAGGTTTTCTCTGGTGTAGATTGAGTAGGGCTTCCTGCAGAAGGCATTTGTGTGGAATTTGGTTAAAAACCGTATACTGTATTTCAAAACAAAATGTGAGAGACCTTGTTGTTTGCCTCCCCATATTGGTTGCCTTCTCAGCTCACTTCTTTCCTGGAAGAGCCATGTCCCAGTATGGAGGCTGCTGATGCCAGATGTTCACTTTTTCAGCCTTCTTTGAGACGAGAACATGGTCTTTTGATTCAGTGCTGGCTAATGGCATTGAAGGGAGGTCCGCAAGATTTCCTTCATGACTAAAAATAAATAAATAAATAAATAATAGCAACCATGTTTTCTTTCTGGCTTGAATATGGTCATCCAAGGCTGTGATGCTTGGAGTTGTAGCTACCATCTTGTTATCTGGGAGAGCAAGATAATCACAGAGAAATAAGCTTTCATCCCTGAACTCACTTTCAAGCTTTTTAAACATGCAGATGAGTTTGTCAAACTACTTTTCGTTGAATATCTATAACCTGCAGCTGAATGCATCCTAAGTGATACACAAAGATTAGGAAATCCATTTAGATAAGAACATAATGACCAAAGAAATGAGACCAAGTAGGGCATGTTTACTTTGGTAGATGCTTATAGTTCATGAAAAAGCAATAACACGAAAGAAGGCTGGAAAGTTGGGGCCAGTTCTAAAAGAATTCATGACTACACTAAGAAACATGAATATATTCTGAAAGCAATGATGGAGAGACATTGAGGGTACTGAAGCAAATTACTGCCCCTGGACATGGCTTTTCCAGGAAAGAAGTGAGCTGAGAAGGCAACCAATATGGGGAGGCAAACAACAAGGTCTCTCACATTTTGTTTTGAAATACAGTAGATGGTTTTTAACCAAATTCCACACAAATGCCTTTTCCAGGAAGCCCTACTCAATCTACTCCAGAGAAAACCTGAAGTTTCCTCTCCACACTGTCATGGTATTTTTGAATGAGAGAGATTTAAACAGGAAAGTTAATAATAGGGCAGAGATCTAGAAGAAAGATCAGGTTGGTAACAGACAGGAGGTGGAGAAAACCCATAGGCTTTTTTTTTTTTTTTCTCCAAATAATTGAACTCAGGTGTTATCAAGCACGTCTTCACATTGTACTTCGCTGGAGAGATTTTTTTTTTTTTAATTCCTCAATCTAGCTGTTTATCTCAGAGCCACAGGCTCAGTTGGTCAGAAATGAGAAGCTGAAATGGTTGCATTTTTAAAATTCTTTTTTAAAGCTGACTGTATGATCTAATGTATAGACACTGTTGAAAATCTCCGAGTGGCTGAACTTAGGCTGTAGCCAAGGAAAGGGAGAGATTGCAGAAGCAGCGTGGCAGCATGTGGTGGCTGAGTGGATGCAGGGGGCAAAGGAGAGAAAGGAGTCAGTGATCTAAAAGACCTCTTGTAAGGTGGTGATGTGTGATAGGAGAATAGCAGTGCCATTTGCAGAACTGGAGAGGTCAGGAAGAAGAGCAGGCTTACAGAAGAAATAAGTTCAATGTGGAAAACATGGAATTAAAATGCTGAGGGCAAGCTCTGAACTCTGGCTAAGCATTTAGTATTACAGATATCTAATCACCTACATCAGGGGAATCAGTGATGCTTTAGGAGATGTTGATTCACCAAGGTAGGAGTGTAGGAAGAAAAAAAATTACCAACCAGAAAACCTTTTTAAATGTAAGTTCAACTTTTATTTTAGAGTCAGGGGTACATGTACAGGTTTGTTACATGAATCTGTTGCATAACACCAATGTTTTGGGGTATGAATGATCATGTCACCCAAGAGCATAGTACCCAGTAGTTGGTTTTTCAATTCTTGCCCCCTCCTTCCCTAGCAGTCCCAGTGTCTATTGTTGCCATCTTTATTTGCCCATAATTACCCACTGTTTAGCTCCTGTTTATTAAGTGAGAACATGCGGTATTTGGTTTTCTACTTCTGCATGGATATGGCATACATACTTAGGATAATGGCATACAGCTTCTTCTATGTTGCTGCAAGGGATGTGATTTTGTTCTCTTTATAGCTGCACAGTATTCCTTGTTGTATATATACCACATTTTTTTATTACTATTACACTTTAAGTTCTGAGACACATGTGCAGAATGTGCAGGTTTGTTACATAGGTTTACATGTGCCATGGTGATTTGCTGCACCCATTGACCCATTATCTACATTAGGTATTTCTCCTAATTCTATTCTTCCTCCAGCCCCCCAACCCCTGACACATCCCAGTATATGATGGTCCCCTTCTTGTGTCCATGTGTTCTCACTGTTCAACTTTCACTTATGAGTGAGAACAGGCAGTGTTTGGTTTTCTGTTCTTGTGTTAGTTTGCTGAGAATGATGGTTTCCAGCTTCATCCATGTACCTGCAAAGGACATGAACTCATCCTTTTTTTATGCCTGCATAGTATTTCATGGTGTATCTGTGCCACATTTTCTTTATCCAGTCTATAATTTATGAGCATTTGGATTGGTTCCAAGTCTTTGCTATTGTGAACAGTGATGCAATAAACATACGTGTGCATGTGTCTTTACAGGAAAATGATTTATAATCCTTTAGGTGTATACCCAGTAATGGGACTGCTTGGTCAAATGGTATTTCTGGTTCTAGAACCTTGAGGAATCGCCACACTGTCCCCCACAATGGTTGACCTAATTTACACTCCCACCAACAGTGTAAAAGCATTCCTATTTCTCCACATGTATTGTTTCCCGACTTTTTAATGATGACCATTCTAACTGGAGTGAGATGGTACCTCATTGTGATTTTGATTTGCATTTCTCTAATGACCAGTGATGAGATAAGCTTTTATCCCATGTTTGTTGGCTGCATAAATGTCTTCTTTTGAGAAGTGTCTGTTCATATTCTTTGCCTACTTTTTGATGCGTTTTTTTTCTTTTAAATTTGTTTCAGTTTTTTGTAGATTCTGGCTATTAGTCCTGTGTCAGATGGATAGATTGCAAAAATTTTCTCTCATTCTGTAGGTTGCCTGTTTACTCTGATGATAGTTTATTTTGCTGTGCAGAAGCTCATTAGCTTTATTAGGTCCCATTTGTAAATTATGGCTTTTGTTGCCATTGCTTTTGGTGTTTTAGTCATGAAGTCATTGCCCATGCCTATGTCCTGAATGGTATTGCCTAAGTTTTCTTCCTGGGTTTTTATGGTTTTAGGTCTTATATTTAAGTCTTGAATCCATCTTGAGTTAATTTTTGTATATGTTATAAGGAAGGGGTCCAGTTTCAGTTTTCTGCATATGGCTAGCCACTTTACCCAACGCCATTTATTAAATAGGGAATTCTTTCCCCATTTCTTGTTTTTGTCAGGTTTGTCAAAGATCAGATGGTCGTAGATGTGTGGTACTATTTCTGAGGCCTCTGTTCTACTCCATTGGTCTATATATTTGTTTTGGTACTAGTACCATGCAGCGTACCATAGTTTGCTACTAATATCATACTAGTTTTGGTTACTGTAGACTTGCAGCATAAATGCAGGTAGCATGATGCCTCCAGCTTTGTTTTTTTGTTTTGTTTTTTTTGCTTAGGATTGTCTTGGCTATATGGGCTCTTTTTTTGGTTCTATTTGAAATTTAAAGTAGTTTTTTCTAATTCTGTGAAGAAAGTCAATGGTAGTTTCATGGGATTAACATTGAATCTATAAATTACTTTGGGCAGTATGGCCATTTTCACCATATTTATTCTTCCTATACATGAGCATGGAATGTTTTTCCATTTGTTTGTGTCCTCTCTTACTTCCTTGAGCAGAGGTCCTTCACATCCCTTATAAGTTGTATTCCTAGGTATTTGATTCTCTTTGTAGCAGTTGTGAATGGGAGTTCACTCATGATTTGGCTTTCTGCTTGTCTATTGTTGTATAGGAATGCTTGTGATTTTTGCACATTGATTTTGTATCCTGAGCCTTTGCTGAAGTTGCTTATCAGCTTAAGGAGATTTAGGGCTGAGATGATGGGGTTTTCTAAATATACAATCATGTCATTTGCAAACAGAAACAATTTGACTTCCTCTCTTCCTATTTGAATACGCTTTATTTCTTTCTCTTGCCTGATTGCCCTTCCAATGCTATGTTGAATAGGGGCGGTGAGAGAGAGGGCATTCTTGTCTTGTGCTGGTTTGCAAAGGAATGCTTCCAGCTTTTGCTCATTAGGTATGATATTGGTTGTGGGTTTCTCATAAATAGCTCTTATTATTTTGAGATACATTCCATCAATACCTAGTTTATTGAAAGTTTTTAGCATAAAGGGCGTTAAATTTTATCAAAGGCCTTTTCTGCATCTACTGAGATAATCATGTGGTTTTTGTCATTGGTTCTGTTTATGTGATGGATTACGTTTATTGGTTTGTGTATGTTGAACCAGCCTTGCATCCCAGAGATGACGCCAACTTGATCATGGTAGATAAGCTTTTTGATGTGCTGCTGGATTTGGTTTGTCACTATTTTATTGAGCATTTTCGCATCAATGTTCTTCAGGGATATTGGCCTGAAATTTTCCTTTTTTGTTGTGTCCTTGCCAGGTTTTGGCATCAGTATGATGCTGGCCTCATAAAATAAGTTAGCTAGGAGTCCCTCTTTTTATATTGTTTGGAATAGTTTGAGAAGGAATGGGACCAGCTCCTCTTTGTACCTCTGATAGAAGTTGGCTGTGAATACATCTGGTCCTGGTTTTTTTTTGGTTAATAGACTATTAATTACAGCCTCAATTTCAGAACTTGCTATTGGTCTATTCAGGGATTTGACTTCTTCCTGGTATAGTCTTGGGAGGGTATATGTGTCCAGGAATTTATGCATTTCTTCTAGATTTTCTAGTTTATTTGCATAGAGGTGTTTATAGTATTCTCTTATGACAGTTTGTATTTCTGTGGGATCAGTGGTGATAGCCCCTTTATCATTTTTCATTGTGTCTATTTGATTCTTCTCTCTTCTTTTCTTTATTAATCTGGCTAGTGGTCTATTTTGTTAATCTTTTCAAAAACCAGCTCCTGTATTCATTTGATTTTTTGAAGGGTTTTTCATGTCTCTATCTCCTTCTGTTCTGCTCTGATCTTAGTTATTTCTTGTTTTCTGCTAGCTTTTGAATTTGTTTGCTGTTGCTTCTCTAGTTCTTTTAATTATGTAGTTAGGTTGTCAATTTTAGATCTTTCCCATTTTCTCCTGTGGGCATTTAGTGCTATAAATTTCTCTCTAAACACTGCTTTAGCTGTGTCCCAGAGATTCTGGTATGTTGTGTATTTTTTCTCATTGGTTTCATAGAACTTATTTATATCTGCCTTAATTTTGTTATTTAACCAGTAGTCATTCAGGAGCAGGTTGTTCAGTTTCCATATATTTGTGCAATTTACAGTGAGTTTCCTAATCCTAAGTTCTAATTTGATTGCACTGTGGTCTGATAGACTATTTGTTGTGATTTCCCTTCTTTTGCATTTGCTGAGGAGTGTTTTACTTCCAATTATGTGGTTGATTTTAGAATAAGAAGTGTGATGTGGTGCTGAGAAGAATGTATATTCTGTTGATTTAGGGTAGCGAGTTCTGTAGATATTTATTAGGTCCGCTTGGTCCAGAGCTGTGTTCAAGTCCTGAATATCCTTGTTAGTTTTCTGTCTCACTGATCTGTCTAATATTGACAGTGGAGTATTAAAGTCTCCCACTATTACTGTGTGGTAGTCTAAGTCTTTTGGTAGGTCTCTAAGAACTTGCTTTATGAATCTGGGTGCTCCTGTATTGGGTGCATATATATTTAGGATAGTTAGCTCTTCTTGTTTCATTGATCCCTTTACCATTATGTAATGTACTTTTTTGTCTTTGTTGATCTTTGTTGCTTTAAAGTCTGTTTTATCAGAGACTAGGATTGCAACCCCTGCTTTTNTTTTTGCTTTTCCTTGGTAAATCTTCCTCCCTCCCTTTATTTTGAGCCTACGTGTGTCTTTACACGTGAGATGGGTTTCTTGAATACAGCACACCAATGGGTCTTGACTCCCTATCCAATTTGCCAGTCTGAGTCTTTTAATTGGGGCATTTAGCCCATTTATGATTAAGGATAAAACTGTCATGTGTGAATTTGATCCTGTCATTATGATGCTAGCTGGTTATTTTCCCTGTTAGTTGATGCAGTTTCTTCAAAGCGTCAATGGTCTTTACAATTTGGTATGTTTTTGCAATAGCTGGTAGTGGTTGTTCCTTTCCATGTTTAGTGCTTCTTTTAAGAACTCTTGTAAGGGAGGCCTGGTGGTGACAAAATGTGTCAGCATTTGCTTTTCTGTAAAGGATTTTATTTCTCCTTCGCTTATTAAGCTTAGTTTGGCTGGATATGAAATTCTGTGTTGAAAATTCTTTTCTTTAAGGATGTTGAATATTGGACCCCACTCTCTTCTGGCTTGTACTTACTGCAGAGATTCACTATGAGTCTGATGGGCTTGCCTTTGTGGGTAACCCGACCTTTCTCTCTGGCTGTCCTTGACATTTTTTCCTTCATTTCAACCTTGGTGAATCTAATGATTATGTGTCTTGAGGTTGCTCTTCTCAAGGAATATCTTCGTGGTGTTTTCTGCATTTCCTGAATTTGAATGTTGGCCTGTCTTGCTAGGTTGGGGATGTTCTCCTGGATAATATCCTGAAAAGTGTGTTCCAACTTGGTTCCATTATCCCCATCATTTTCAGGTACACCAATCAAACATAGGTTTGGTCTTTTCACATAGTCTCATATTCTTTGAGGCTCTGTTCATTCCTTTTCATTCTTTTTTCTCTAGTCTTGTCCTCACACTTTATTTCATTCAGTTGACTTTCAATCTCCGATATCCTTTCTTCCACTTGATTGATTTGGCTATTGATACTTGTGTATGCTTTACGAAGTTCTCGTGCTATATTTTTCAGCTCCATTGGGTCATTTGTTTTCTTCCCTAAACTGGTTATTCTACGTGGCAATTCATCTAACCTTTTTTCAAGGTTCTTAGCTTCCTTGCATTAGGTTAGAACATGCTCCTTTAGCTCAGAGGAATTTGTTATTACTCACCTTCCATCAATTTGTCAAACTCATTCGCCATCCAGTGTTGGCGCCTTGCTGGTGAGGAGTTGTGATCCTTTGGAGGAGAAGAGGCATTCTGGTTTTTGGAATCATCATTCTTTTTGTGCAATTTTACATCATCTTCGTGGACTCTTCTACTTTTGGTCTTTGATGTTTGCAACTTTTGGATAGAGTTTCTCTGTGGACGTCCTTTTTGTTGATGTTGATGCTATTCCTTTCTGTCTGTTAGTTTTCCTTCTAACAATCAGGCCCCTCTGCTTCAGGTCTGCTGGAATTTGCTTGATGTCCACTCCAGACCCTGTTTGCCTAGGTATCACCAACAGAGGCTGTAGAACTCCAAAGATTGCTGCCTGTTCCTTCCTCTGGAATCTTCACCCCAGAGGGGCACCCACCAGGTGCCAGCTGGAGCTCTCCTATATGAGGTGTCTGTTGACCGCTGCTGGGAGGTGTCTCCCAGTCAGAAGGCACCAGAGTCAGGAACCCACTTGAGAAGGAAGTCTGTTATTTAGCAGAGCTTGAGCACTATACTGAGAGAGCTGCTGCTTTCTCCAGCACTGGTAGGCAGGAACATGAAGTTTTCTTTTAAAAAAAAACCTCCTTGGCCTCAGAGCTCTTTACACCAGACTGATTTTAAGGAGACAGAATGAACTCATTTCTGGAGATTGTATGGAAACTGTTTCTATCATTTCCTTTCCCTCAGCAAACCACATATGGATATAAAAAGTAATGGCAAGGTTTGTGGGATAATAGAGGACCATTAGCATATTTATGAAAATAGACTTTCAGGCAGTTTCTTTGGGTAAAGGAAGAAACAGCTAACGTTATTGAATACTTACAAATTAAATTTTTGCATAAAATCAAATGTCCCTAACTTTGAAGGGAAAGTCCAATGAGAAATAACCCATGGCCCCTCTTTTACTGTTTGTAGTAATTGCTTCAGTGTAAAATGTTCACGAATATGAAATTCTTAAGGCAAAATTTTCAGTTAGGTTTTTATCTAGAATAAATGTACATTTACTAAACATCAGCCACCAACATTCACAATACAAAAATTTATGGCTATAGCTAGGGTTAATTACCTTTAGTTCTCAAATGAAGTTTGTTGCTATAAATGGTTATACTACTGAGAAAAAGATAACAAAATTCACGGGTTTCTCTGGAGCCTTCTCATGTTCATGCATGACCTTGGAAGTCCTTTCCAACTCTATGAGTCTAGGATTCCACAGTGAATTGTACCTGAGGTACTTTCACTGTTGCCTTACAGAAAGAGAAGTTTGGCTGAATTCCAGCTTATTTTTACTTTCAAATATACTCAAGTAGTTTCATACAGTGGACTGTTTTCAGCTATTAAAAATTATGTTTTTAAAAGAAAACTTAAAGACAAAAAATACTATACTCAAATACACAGACATTATATGTACTGTATTACTGCAATTTTATCTAAAATCTATTAAATAAATTCTACCAAAAATTTTGAATAATTTATAATAGTTAGCTCTGGGAGTTGGCATACTAAAGGATTTAAAACTTTTCTGTTTTCTATTTGTCAGTAGTTTTATGTAGACCATATAATAATTGGAAAGTTTGTTGAAATACTGATGTAGTTTACCCAATCCTTATTTATAATCATTTATCATCAGTACTATGGGGAGCTATCACTATATGAAATACATATTTAAATATGCACACAAAGGTTAGTCTGGGGAAAAGTCCCTAAAGAAACATTAACAGTGTTTTGAAAGGGAGCATATAGTGATGCTGAAGTCAAGTTTCCTTAGACTTGAACTTCACAGAGCATAGCAATGATAGCACTTCATGGGGGCTATAAGATTACCTACAATCAGTGCACCATACTCACGGGTTTTGTATCCCATCAACCTTGGATTCCCATCAACCTTGGATCAAAAATATTTTTAAAAGGGATAAAAAATGTCATACAATAAAAATTACACAATAAACAGTATAACTATTTACATGATATTTACATTGTATTAGGTATTATAAGTACTCTCTATTATTTAAAGTATACAGGAGGATATGCATTAGTTACATGCAAATACTATGCCATTTTATATATAGGACTTGAGCATCTGCAGATTTTGGTGTCCATAAAGTGGGTCCTGCCACCAACCCCCCATGATACTGAGGGACGATTATATATACTGCAACTTCGTTTGTGTTATGTTTGGGTCACTAGGAAAACATGGATTGGCAAAGGTCAAGTTCCTGGTTGGAAGGAACATTGTTCAACTTAATTCAAATGAGAATGTTCAGTCTATTTTCATGAGTTAATTTTAAATAGTCCTAGATAATTCTTTGTCACCTGAACAGGGTTCTCTTCAATCAACTCAAGGATATCCCCATCTGTGAAGGACAGGTTTCCCCATATGGGTTGTACCAGCCATAGAGGGACACCATGACAGCTAGAGTCCTACTCTTAAGGTGATCTTCATATACTCTTGGCTATGCTATGCTAAACACAAACTCTTAGAGGCAATAAGGAGAAAGATCCTTCCTTAGTGCTAAATCAGAGTCTTGAAGTTCTTATCTGCAGAGAAAAAAAGAGCAAAAAAAAAAAAGCCTCCAAGTTTTTATTTTTGACAAACGGATGGGACCACCCTCCCCACTTCTTTCTTTCAGTCTGCCTTTCATGACTTTTTGCTGTTTAAGTCTCCCCTGGATAGCCATGTGAACCAGACATGCTGGCACATTACTGGGAAAGCCTTGCCCAAAACATGTCATTCATTGACAAAGTAAAAATCATCAGGTTTTTTAGTACTTAGTTAAACAACAACAAAACTGACTTCCTGGATTCAGCTTCCCATGATTTGGAATATTCCTGTCATGAAATTTACCTGTGTAGGTTGGTATAGATGAAACTTCAGAACATAAAGGAGTAATGAGTTATGCAGGAGGAGAATTATACAGATTAGACATTCACTACCTTTGTGCTACAGTATTGATCACAGCTGAATTTCATTCATTAATCAACTGTGTATTCTGTGTTGTGCTCCCTGCTGAACTATGAGCTTCTTAATGAGGGGTACTAAGTGCTACTTTAGGTCTAGCATAGTGTGCTGGACACATTGCAGTCACTTAAAAAAAAATCCACCGAATAGATAATTCCGACCTTTGACCTGGTCAGAATGGGACTAGTAAGCAATTTCATGTATGAATGACTCTCTAGTTATCTATGTTACTAGAAATATCATGCAAAAATATTTGTACTTAGAAAGTGAACTGTTGATGAATAAAGCAGTAACAAAAATCTTACATGTTTTCTCTGAAATTCAACATGTAAATTTGATTTATATGCTAACCACTAATGATGGTTATTAGTGATAATTTTGATAATTTGTGATTATAATTTTGATGACAATTTGGGGACATTTTTGTGATCCAGGCACTGTGCTCCGTGCTTTACGTACATCATCTCATTGAATCCTCATAATGAACATATGATTTGTTATCAATTTACAAATAAGGCCATTTTGACCCAGAGAGGTTAAATAATTTTTCTAATGTCCTGCAGTTCTGTGACCTACCCAGGTCTGCCTGATCCCAAACCCATGTGCTTATCTATGATGCTGTATTTCCTCTTAGTTGGATTTGTATTATGTATCATGCACTATTAAATATTTCACACATATTCATTTATTCAAAAGATTTCTACTTAGTGGCTGCTATGTGTCAAGAATTAGGGATTGAAAAAAATGAGATAGGCCTGGTGCAGTGGCTCATGCCTGTAATCCCAGCACTTGAGAAGGCCAAGGTGGGCGGATCACCTGAGGTCAGGAGTTTGAGACCAGCCTGGACAGCATGGCAAAACCCTGTCTCTACTAAACATACAAAAATTAGCTAGGCATGGTGGCACATACCTGTAGTCCCAGCTACTTGGGAGGCTGAGGCAGGAGAATCACTTGAACCCGGGAGGTAGAGGTTGCAGTGAGCTGCAGAGGTTGCAGAGATCATGCCGCTGCACTCCAGCCTGGGTGGCAGTAAGACTCCATCTCAAAAACACAAAAATGAGATAAGGAGTCTCCAGAAGTTCACAGTCATGACTGGAGAAAGACTACAATTCTAAAGTAATAATGATAACACTATGGTGGACCTGTTATGCCAGATATGGAAACTGCACACAGGGCTGAGTCTATTCTAACCGGAGGTGATAAGAGGTTTCTCAGAGGATATGACACTTAAGCCGGGAAGAACAAGAAGGATTTTAGCATGCAGATAAAGACGAGGAAGGGTAATCCAAAGAAGCGTAGAGCATGGGGTTGCTTAGGAACTGCAAATGTTTTTCATGGCTGTACTAGGTGGTATAAGGAGGGAAGGAGAGAAGGGCAAACCAGAAATAGTAGCCTCTAAGTCAGTGACTTCCGAAGTGCAGTCCCTGGACCAACAGCATCAACATCACCTGGAAATATCATATAACAACAAATACTTAATTCCTACCAAGACCTACTGATTTAGAAACTTTGGGATAGAGCCCAATAATCTGGAGGGTTTTAAGAAGCCCTCCAGATGAGTCTAATTGAGGACTGCTGGCCTAGGTCACAAATAGTCCATTCAGAAGGTTCTACAGTTTTTCTTCCTGTACTGTTGCCTAGTTAGAACATATTATCTTAGATTGTCAGAGAGGTGAAATTTTCTTAAAGACAATTTCAGAAGTCTTTAACTAGATTGTTAGTCTTCAGAATTTGTTTTTGAAAGTAGCAGTTCAATAACCATTTATAAGGCATAACAGAGTAAATGGTTTCCAAACTTCAGTTTATGACCTGCATGGGACCTAAAAATACTTTCTCATTGTGGGACATTATGGGAAGAAAATGAATTTGTATGATACATAAATGGTCAAATGGTTATATTTCTCTTTATATGACCTTTGTGGAAAATGGCAAATAATACTTTTAGTTTATATATAGCTATTACAACAACTTACAGTTTCTAAAGATTAAATTATAGTCTAGCAAAATGAAATGAACTACATGGTTACTTTTTCATGAAATCATCTTCTTTCTACTAGCAATTCTTAAATGTGCAGACTCAGCTAATTGAAAGCAGAAAACAGTTCTTTTTCTATGAGAGCTTTGAAATAGCATCTGATGGTTTACAATACTGGCTGGACAGAGCTATGAGTCGGAGTGTCTTCATTTGGGGTGCTGGCCTCTAAAGAATGATTTAATCTACAAGGAACCCAGAGCAATAACCTCTGTCTTGGCAGACTCACCAGATAAAGATAAGCAAATGGCAGGTGAAAACAAAGCAAACAAAATGCCAACTAAGCCCTAAACTCTCAAAGAGAAAGCTGATTACTGAACTGATTATGGCCAACATCTATCACCAAAATTACAAGTCAAAAATGAAATCCACTATAATGGTTGTTTATTGGCATGTAAACAAAACACTGGACTGAGAAGACTTTTTTCTGTTCAACTCATTAACACTCACGTACACATGCATGTGACTCTTAACCAGACTCTATTTATTGACCTGTACCACATTTTCACTGCCTCTTGGCACATGTCCCAATTTTCTTTGAGTTTTCTTGGAGGAGCTAGAAGACAGAAGCCAATTATTCACCAGCATTTTTTTCTTACCTCCCAGAGGTGCCTGAAA
>NW_016107425.1:5466759-5500344 GCF_001604975.1 Cebus imitator | reverse complement strand
AAGAGGTAGAGAGAGGGATAGAAAGTTTATTCAAAAAAAAAAAAAAAAAAAAAAAAAAAAAAGGTAAGCATGAGCACAAACCTGCCAGTGGGGAGACAAGACAATTGGGCTGGAGTGCCAGCTATTTTCAGGAGTTGTCTAAGAAAACTCGATGTCCAGCACGTGTGGGAACTTACATCCATTCTTGCCAATGAGAAGCAGCCATCATTCCCATGATAAGCCAGGTACAGAAGGGAGGATTCCGTTAATTGTAGCCGGCTCCTCATCTAGACCATTCCGAGGCAGCTCCTAGTGCTACTTTTATGAATTCCTGCCCAGTGCACCACTATTCCAAAAGTACACACTGCACATTTTGGGAAACACTGGCCTCTGTAAATTTGCATAGTATTATACAATGCAGTCTCTGTGGTATTACACTCAGACTGTCAAATAGCTTTTCTACTAGTATTTAATTTTTATAATTTCCTTGCATTTTGTTCCCAAGCTCCTGTGTGTTTTCCCTTGTCTTCTCCATGGAACTGAGGTGCATGTTTTGGAGGTGCCCAGTAAGCATTAATATTTAGAAGCATAAAATTTTATAACTTGGAGGGTATTAAGAAATCATTTAATCCAGCCACTCATTTTAAAATGAGAAAACTGAGACACAGAGAAGTTAAATGACTTGTCATGTTCATACATTCGTTGGGAATGGTGGCTCACACTTATAATCTCAGCACCTTGGGAGGCCTGGTCTGGAGGATCACTTGAGCCCAGGAATTTGAGACCAGCCTGGGCAACATGATGAAATCCCATCTCTATCAAAAAAAAAATATATATATGTGTGTGTGTGTGTGTGTGTGTGTGTGTGTGTGTGTATGTGTGTGTATATATATATATATATATATATATATATATATATGCAGAGAGAGAGAGAGAGAGTGCACGCATGCCAGGCTTTGCGGCACAGGCCTGTGGTCCCAGCTACTTGGGAGGCTGAAGTGGGAGGACTGCTTGAGCCCAGGAGGTCGAGGCTGCAGTGAACCGTGATTCTACCACTGTACTCTAGCCTGGGTGACAGAATGAAACCCTGCCTGAAAAAAAAAAAAAGTTCATACATTAAATTAGACACAAGTAGGATAAAAAAACATGTCTCATGATTCTCAGTGAGGCATTGTTCCCGTATTAAACAATAATCAATTAATATGGTTATTTATCAAACATGTATGGCACACCCTCTGCACATTACCTCCTTATCAACATACAGAAGCATATTATATGGGAGATTTCTTTAAACTAAATTTACTACAATGCTCCCTCCTCTAGAAGTATTTACTAAGTGTTTATATTGCTCATGGAAGAAAGTTGTTTATAAGTAATTTATAAAGAGGACTTACTTGACCGGCCAGGATGATTTTTCTTCTGAATTACATCCTAATATGTATAGCATTCTTGCTCTCAGCTTATTCCACTTGGAGCTATGCCCAGCACAATTTACGTCTATGAACTGCTGAACATTTAAGCAAATTAAATGTCCAAAAAATCAAACACAAATTGTATCTTGGTGATTTATGCCTTCATAAAGCAAAACACATACAGTGTGCTGAGCAAAGGCCAGATTTATGGCTCCGCTGGTTAGGAAAAGTGAATAGATAGCTCCTAGAGGACATGTCGAGAACTGTGCTTGTATGTTTAGTTCTTAACCATGTGGGTTTATCCTCAGGGATATTTATCTTACAAATCATCTTCAATGCTAATACGTAATGTAAGCTGAGAATGGGAAAGACATACAAGAATTCTGGATGGAGATGTAGATACCAGTAAACTTTCACCAGAACCCCAAAAATGCAGGCAACTGAGCAGCCCTGGATCTTTTATGTTTAACCTAACACCTTCAGGTTAAGCTAAGCAATTTCACGTAAACATCAGAAGATGTGGGGTAGAAAGTGAGAAGTAAACTGAGAGTGCCAAAATAAACCAGAGACTAAGAGTTGACTCAAATCTCTACTAAAATGTTTCCAGTACTTCGTAGACTTTACAGACACAATATCCCACTGAAAGTATAGTGCAATGATCAAGCATATATGCATTGGAGTCAGAGGAACAGGTTTGAAACCAAATTTTCCACTTACTGGCTGTGAGCATCTCTGTTTTCTTCTCTGTAAGTGGGGGGTAATAATATCTACTTCAAAGCAGTGTTTTTTGGCTTAATGAAATAATGGTTGTGTAGTAGGCTACCTCTAAGGTAGTTTCCAATAATCCCAACCTCTTGATATTCATTCCCTCATCTTGAGGATGAGCTAACCTGGTGACCCACTTCTAGTGCATAATATACATAAAAAATAATGGGTGTTACTTCTTTGCTTACAAAAAGACTCTGACTTCTGTATTCCTTACCCTTTGTTGCCTTATTGCTTGCTTGCTTGCTTTGAGAAAAGCTAGCTACCCTGTGTGAGCTGCCCTGGAAAGAGACTCAGGTAGCAAGGAACTGAAGGAGGCCTCTAGCCAACACCAGCAGGAACTGAGGCCCTTGGCCCAACAGCCCAGGAGGAACTAAATCTCACCAACCCCACATAAGTGAGCTTGAATGAGGATCTCCTCAGTTGAGCCTTAAGGTAACAGTGATTGAATACCTTGATTTTAGCCTTATGAGAGATACTGAGTCAGAGGACTTAGCTTAGCCACATCAAGATTTCTGACCTGCAGAAATGGTGAGATAATAAATGTTTGTTGTTTTAAACTACTAAATTTGGGGCATTTTGTTACATAGCAATAGATACGTACATACAGGTTGTGAAATGCACAGCATGGTACCTGGCAAATAGTACATTCTCTGTAAAGGATGGCTATTATTCTAGTTATTAATGGTTTTGTGCACATGAAGATTACACAGTGATAATTTAATCACTCTACTTGTATTTACTCTTGCAAATAAAGATTTTAAACCACATAGAGCCTTTAGCCATTTTGCTAACATACAGACAATGAAGCAGCTAAAATCATGAACATTTTGTCTTCTATAAGAGCAGAGTGTATGAAAGTGGAATAATATGGAATGTCACCTCTTAAGAGTCACCATCTTACAATATGTCCGAGTCCTGAGTTACTCTGGGATAAATTTGTCCTATCTGAGCTGTAGAGCGCCAACATTTCTACTGCAATTCACTGACTGAGGCTAAAGTTTCAGGTAGCTACAAAAGAGTCAATCTTGTGGAACCTGCTTAATTAAAAACCTGACATTCAAAGCCCACAGTGTGTTCTCTTTTGGAGAAAAGCCACAGTATAATTGAGTACGGGTCAAAGATATTTCAATTTAAGGTCAGGTTGTATATTGCTGTCATCAAAGTCAAATGAAATTTATCCTGAAAGAATAACTAAAATTTTGAAACAGATTTATGTACAAAGTTGTTCATTGCAGCATTATTAATATACATAAAAAATATGGGAGACAACCTAAATGCCCAACAACAGGGGACTCATTGAATGATTTGTGGCATATTCATACATTGGAATAGTATGAGGCTATTAAACATGTTTTGTAGAAATATTTACCAACCTGGAGAAATGCTTACAAAGTATTGTTAAGTAACAAAAAAAAATGGGTATAAAACTATTTGAATGGTGTGATCTGATTTGAAGGAAAAGTATAATTGCGTGCACACATGCGTGTGTGTGTGTGAATGAGAGAGAGTTTGTCTTCCCAACTTTTCTTTTTCCAACCTTTCTTTCCCCCTCACACACACAGTGGCAGTTCCATTTCCTGCCAGGATAGGTCTTTTTGTAATTGCTGTAGTTGTTGTCAGAAAAGTAATACAAGAAAGAACAAAAGAAGAGAGGAAGGAATTAGCTATTAGAATAATTTAATGTACTTAGTTTGGAGAGAGAGAAAGAAAAGGAGAAATGATAGTGGAAAGGACTGAAAGTAGACATGAAGCTGTTGAAATATGCTGCTTTATTATTTGTTTTCTGATTTTCCAGTTATATTGGCAAGAAACTGTGCTTCGTAATTGCAAAAACCCCTGATAGACTGAACAATTGGATTATAATTTCCTAGGTATAATGTAAACAGAAGATTAACAAAAACTGTCAATAAACTACGTATTGAAGGAGCTTACCTCAAAATAATAAAAGCCTTATATAACAAACTTACAGCCAATATCATATTGAGTGGCCAAAAGCTGAAAGCATTCCCCTTGAAAACCAGCACAAGACAAGGATGCCCTCTCTTACCATTCCTATTCAACATAGTATTGGAAGTTCTGGACAGGGCAGTCAGCCAAACAAATGAAATAATGGGTATTCAAATAGGAAGAGAGGAAGTAAAATTATCTTTGTTTGAAGATGATGTGATCCTACTTCTAGAAAACCCCATCATCTCAGCCCAAAAGCTTCAGCTGATAAACAACCTCAGCAAAGTCTCAGGATACAAAATCAACATGCAAACTTGCTAGTATTCCTATACAGCAACAACAGTCAAGCACAGAGCCAAATTATGAATGAACTCCAATTCACAATTGTTACAGAATTGTTAAGAATAAAATACTTAAGAATGTAGCTAACAAAGGAACTGAAGGACCTCTTTAAGGAGAACTACAAACCACTTTTCAAAAAAAGAGGTCTGAAACATGCATTCCATGTTCATAGATAGGAAGAATCAATATCATGAAAATGGCCATATTGCCCAAAGTAATTTATAGATTCAATACTATTTTCATTAAATTACCATTGACATTCTTCACAAATTAGGGGAAAAAAACTATTTAAAAATTCACATGGAATCAAACAGCCTGAATAGCCAAGACAATCCTAAGCAAAAAGAAGAAAGCTGGAGACATCATACTACCCAACTTCAAACTATCCTACAAGGCTGCAGTGACCAAAACAGCATGGTACTAGTAAAAGAACAGAGACATAGACCAATTGAACAGAACAGAGAACTCAGAAATAAGACTGCACGCTGCAACCATCTGATCTTCAACAAACCTGACAAAAATAAGCAATAAGGAAATGAATCCCTATTTAATAAATGGTGCTGGGAGAGCTGGCTTGCCATATGCAGAAAGTTGAAACTAGATCCCTTCCTTATACCATATACAAAGATTAACTCAAGATGGGTTAAAGACTTAAATGTAAAACCTAAAACTATGAAAACCCTAGAAGAAAATCTAGGCAATATCCTTCAGGACATAGGCATGGACAAAGATTTCATGATGAAAACACCAGAAGTTTAATTAGATCCCATTTCTCAATTTTTGCAACAGAAGCAAAAATTGAGAAATGGGATCTAATTAAACTTAAGAGCTTCTTTTCTTAATTTTTAAATTTTTTATTTCCATAGGTTTTGGGGGAACAGGTGGTATTTGGTTACATAATTAAGTTCTTTAGCGGTGACTTGTAAGATTTTGGTGCACTCATCACCCAAGCAGTATGCACTGAACCCAGTTTGTAGTCTTTTATTCCTCCCCACCTCCCACCCTTTCTCTGAGTCCCCAAAGACCACTGTATCATTTTTATGCCTTTGCATCCTCATAGCTTACTTCCCACTTGTGAGTGAGAGCATACAATGTGTAGTTTCCATTCCTGAGTTACTTCACTTAGAATAATAGTCTCCAATCTCATACAGGTTGCTGTGAATGCCATTAATTCATTCTTTTTTTGTGGCTGAGTAGTATCTCATATATATATATATATATATATATATATATATATATATATATATATGTAGTGTGTGTGTGTGCATATATGTGTGCATATATACATATATATATACACACACATCATAAATATATATATATTATACACACACACACACACACATACACACACCACAGTTTCTTATCCACTCACTGATGGGCATTTAGGCTGTTCCACATTCTTGCAATTGTAAATTGTGCTGTTATAAACATGCATGTGGAAGCATGTTTTTCATATAATGACTTCTTTTCCTCTGGATAGATACTCAGTGGAGGGATTGCAGGATCAAATGGTAGTGAGTTCTACTTTTAGTTCTTTTTTTTTTTTTTTTAATTTTACTTTAGGTTCTAGAGTACATGTACAGGTTATACAGGGTTGTTGCATAGGTGCATAATACATCCAGCATTTCTCCCCATGTTATCCCTCCCCACCCTTCCCACCCCCAACTGTCCCTCCCTTAGCTCCCCCGCAACTGCCCCCAGGGTGTGATGTTCTTCTCCCTGAGTCCATGTGTTCTCCTTGCTCAACACCCGCCTATGAGTGAGACCATGCAGTTTTTGGTTTTCTGTTCTTGTGTCAGTTTGCTGAGAATGATGGTTTCCAGATTCATCCAAGTCCCTACAAAGGACACAAACTCATCGTTTTTTCTGGCTGCGTAGTATTCCATGGTTTACATGTGCCACATTTTCTTTGTGCAGTCTATCATTGATGGGCATTTGTGTTGGTTCCAGGTCTTTGCTATTGTAAACAGGGCCGCAATGAACATACGTTGGCATGTGTCTTTATAGCAGATCGATTTATAGTTCTTTGGGTATATACCCAGTACTGGGATTGCTGGGGCAAATGGAATTTCTATTTCTAGATCCTTGAGCAATCACCACACTGTCTTCCACAATGGTTGAACTAATTTACACTCCCACTGACTGTGTAAGAGTGTTCCTATTTCTCCACATCCTCTCCAGCATCTGTTGTCTCCAGATTTTTTAATGATCACTTTTCTAACTGGCATGAGATGGTATCTCAATGTGATTTTGATTTGCATTTCTCTAATGACCAGTGATGATGAGTATTTTCTCATATGTTTCTTGGCCTCATATATGTCTTCTTTTGAAAAGTGTCTGTTCATATTTTTCACCCACTTTTGAATGGGGTTGTTTTTTTCTTGTATTTCTGTTTTAGTGATTTATAAATTCTGGATATTAGCCCTTTGTCAAATGGGTAAACAGCAAAAATTTTTCCCATTCTGTTGGTTGCTGGTTTGCTCTAATGATGGTTTCCTTTGCTATACAGAAGCTCTGAATTTTAATTAGATCCCATTTGTCTATTTTGGCTTCTGTTGCAATTGCTTTTGGTTTTTTAGTCATGAAGTCCTTGCTTATAGCCTACGTCCTGGATGGTTTTGCCTACATTTTCTTCTAGTGTTTTTATGGTGTTAGGTTTTATGTTTAAATCTTTAATCCATCTGGAGTTAATTTTAGTCTAAGGTGACAGGTAGGGGTCCAGTTTCTGCTTTCTGTACATTGCTAGCCAGTTTTCCCAACACCAGTTATTAAGCACGGAGCCCTTTTCCCATTGCTTGTATTTGTCAGGTTTGTCAAAGATCAGATGGTTGTAGATGTGTGGTTTTGCTTCTGAGGCCCCTTTTCTGTTCCATTGGTCTGTGTCTCTGTTTTGGTATCAGTACCATGCTGTTTTGATTACTGTAGCCTTGTAGTAAATTTTGAAGTCCAGCACTGTGATGCCTCCAGCTTTCTTCTTTTGGCTTAGGATTCTCTTGGCTATGTGGGCTCTATTGTGATTCCATATGAAGTTTAAAGTAGTTTTTTCCAGTTCTGTGAAGAAGGTCATTGGTAGCCTGCTGGGGATAGCATTGAATCTATAAATTACTTTGGGCAATATGGCCATTTTCCCAATACTGATTCTTCCTAACCATGAGCATGAATGTTTCTCCATCTGTTTGTGTCCTCTCTTATTTCTTTGAGCAGTGGTTTGTAGTTCTCTTTGAAGAGGTCCTTTACATCCTTTGTTAGTTGTATTCCTAGGTATTTCATTCTCTTTGTGGCAGTTGTGAATGGGAGTTTGCTCTTGATTTGGTTCTCTGTTTGTCTGTTATTGGTATATAGGAATGCTTGTGATTTCTGCACATTGATTTTGTAACCTGAGACTTTGCTGAGGTTGCTTATCAGTTTGAGGAGATTTTGGGCTGAGATGATGAGGTCTTCTAAATGTACAATCATGTCGTCTGCAAATAGAGACAGTTTGACTTCTTCCTTTCCTAATTGAATACCTTTATTTCTTTTTCTTGCCAGATTGCTCTGGCTAGAACTTCCAATACTAATTTGAATAGGAGTGGTGAGAGAGGGCATCCTTGTCTAGTGCCTGATTTCAAAGGGAATTTTCCAACTTTTGCCATTCAGTATGATATTGGCTGTAGGTTTCTCATATATGGCTTTTATCATTTTATGATACGTTCCATTGATACCTAGTTTATTGGGAGTTCTTAGCATAAAGGGCTATTGAATTTTGTCAAAGGCTTTCTCTGCATCTATCGAGATAATCATGTGGTTTTTGTCTTTGGTTCCGTTTATGTGATGGATTACATTTATGGACTTGTGTATGTTGAACCAGCATTGCACCCACCGGATGAAGACTACTTGATAGTGATGAATAAGCTTTTTGATGTGCTGTTGCATTTGGTTTGCCAGTATTTTATTGAAGATTTTTGCATCAGTGTTCATCATGGATATTGGCCTGAAGTTTTCTTTTTCAGTTGAGTCTCTGCCTGGTTTTGATATCAGGATGATGTTGGTCTCTTAAAATGAGTTAGGGAGAATTCCTTCTTTTTGAATTGTTTGATATAGTTTCAGAAGGAATGGAACCAGCTCCTCGTTGTACGTCTGGTAGAATTCGGCTGCGAAACCATCTGGACCTGGACTTTTTTTGGTTGGTAGGCTATTGATTGCTGCCTCAACTTCATCCCTTGTTATTGGTCTATTCAGGGTTTCAACTTCCTCCTGGTTTAGTCTTGGTAGAGACAAGTGTCTAGGAATTTATCCATTTCTTCCTGGTTTACTGGTTTATGTGCATAGAGCTGTTTGTAGTAATCTTTTATGATATTTTGTATTTCTGTGGGATCAGTGGTGATATCCCCTTTATCTTTTTTTACTGCATCTATTTGATTCTTCTCTCTTTTCTTTTTTATTAGTCTGCCTAGCAGTCTATTTTGTTGATCTTTTCAAAAAACTAGCTCCTGGATTTATTGACTTTCTGAAAGGTTTTTCATGTCTCTATCTCCTTCAGTTCAGCTCTGATCTTAGTTATTTATTGTCTTCTGCTAGCTTTTGAGCTTTTTTTTTTATCTTCCTCTTCTAGCTCTTTCAATTTTGATGGTAGGGTGTCAATTTTAGATCTTCCCTTGTTTCTCATGTGGGCATTTATTGCTATAAATTTCCGTCTCAACACTGCTTTAAAGGTGTCCCAGAGATTCTGGTAGGTTGTGTCTTCATCCTGATTAGTTTGAAGAACTATTTCTGCCTTCATTTCATTGTTCATTTCATATCTTTATTTCTGCCTTCATTTCATTGTTTGTCCAGTGGACACTCAGAAGCAAGTTGTTCAGTTTCTAAGTGGTTGTGAGGATTTGAGTGTGTTTCTTAATCCTGAGTTCTAATTTGATTGTGCTGTGGTCTGATAGACTTTGTTATGATTTCCATTCTTTTCTATTTGCTGAGGAGTGATTTGTTTCCAATGATGTGGTCAATTTTAGAGTAAGTGCAATGTGGGGCCAAGAAAAATGTATATTCTCTAGATTTGGGGTGGAGCGTTCTGTATATGTCTATTAGGCCTGCCTGGTCCAGCTCTGCATTCAAGTCCTGAATGTTCTTGTTAATTTTCCGTCTCATTAATCTGTCTAATATTGACAGTGGAGTGTTGAAGTCTCCCACTATTATTGTGTGGGAGTCTAAATCTCGTTTTAGGTCATTAAGAACTTGCTTTATCTATTTGGGTGCTCCTGTGTTGGGTGCATATATATTTAGGATAGTTAGCTCTTCTTGTTGGACTGATCCTTTTACCATTATGTAATGCCCTTATTTGTCTCTTTTGATCTTTGTTTGTTTGAAGTCTGTTTTATCAGAGAGTATGATTGCAACCTCTGCTTTTTTGTGTTCTCCATTTGCTTGGTAAATCTTATTCCATCTCTTTATTTTGAGTCTATGTGTGTCTTTGTATGTGAGATGTGTTTTCTGAATACAGCACACCAATGGGTCTTGACTTTTTATCCAGTTTGCTAGTCTGTGTCTTTTGATTGGGGCACTTAGACTATTTACATTCAATGTTAATATTGTTATGTGTGAATTTGATACTGCCATTTTCTTACTGGCTGGCTTTCTTGCCCGTTAGCTGACTCACTTTCTTTATTGCATTTTTTGTTTTGCCATTTGGTCTGCTTTTGCAGTGGCTGGTACTTGTTCCTTTCCATGCTTAGTGCTTCTTTCAGGAGCTCTTGTAAGGGAGGTCTGATGGTGATGAAATCTCTCAGTAATTGCTTGTCTGTAAAAAATTTTATTTCTCCTTTACTTATGAAGCTTAGTTTGGCTGGATATGAGATTCTGGGTTGAAAGTTCTTTTCTTTAAGGATGTTGAATATTGGCTCCCACTCTCTTCTGGCTTGTAGGGTTTCTGCCAAGAGATCTGCTGTGAGCCTGATTGGCTTCCCTCTGTGGGTGACCTGACCTTTCTCTCTGACTGCCCTTAGCATTTTTTCCTTCATTTCAGCCCTGGTGAATCTAACGATTGTGTGCCTTGGGGTTGCTCTTCTTGAAGAATATCTTTGTGGAGTTCTCTGTATTTCTTGGATTTGAATGTTGGACTGCCTTGCTAGGCTTGGGAAGTTCTGGATAATATCCTGGAGAGTGTTTTCCAGCTTGGATTCATTCTCCCCATCATATTCAGGTACACTGATCAAGTGTAGATTAGGTCTTTTCACATAATCCCATATTTCTTGGAGGCTTTGTTTGTTTCTTTTCACTCTTTTTTCTCTTTTCTTTCCTTCTTTTTTTATTTCATTGAGTTGATCTTCAATGTCTGATATCCTTTCTTCTGCTTGATCAATTCTGCTATTGAAACTTGTGTTTGCTTCACATAGTTCTAGTACTGTGTTTTTCAACTCCATCAAGTTGTTTATGTTCTGTTCTAAGCTGGTTATTCTAGTTAGCATTTCGTCTAACCTTTTTTCAAGGTTTTTAGTCTCTTTGCATTGAGTTAGGATGTGCTCCTTTAGCTCAGAAAAGTTTATTATCCACCTTCTGTAGCCTGTTTCTGTCAATTTGTCACACTCTTTCTCAGTCATGTTGTACTCCTGTGTTGTTGAGGAGTTGTGATCCCTTGAAATAGAAGAGGTGTTCTGGCCTTTGATGGTTTCATCTTTTTTGCACTGTTTTTTTCCCATCTTTGTGGATTTTCCTGGCTGTGATCCCAGGGAGCTGTTTGATGAGGTTGCCTGTCTGCCTGTCGAGGCACTATTTGGTTTCTATGGACTCCTTCAGGTTGCTAGGTAAGCTTCCTGTGTCTTTTTTGTTTATACTGGGAGATTAGGCCCTCCTCTTCCGCTGACCTGAAGGTGCTGCTGTGTGGTCAAGAACGCCGTCCCATTGCTTCCTGTGTTTTTTGTTAAAACCTGAGGCCTAGTCCCTCCCCTTTAATGGTGGGCTATGTCCTTCTTCCACAGGGCTGGATCATTCAGGCTTCAGCTCAGACTGTGGCCATGGCTGCACAACCCACTAGAGTTAGTGCTTCAGCCCTCTGGGGTTTGTGGGGGAGGGTAGAGACCCACCAAGCCACACTGCCTGTCTCTCCATTTTCAGCTCCCTCTCTCCAGTCATGGGGGAGGGGCCCACCCAGCTGCCCCCTCTGTCCTCCCCACTTCAGCTACCCCTTTCTCTGGGCAGGGGGAGGGGGTGATAGCTCATCTGCAGGCTATCCCAGCCAGCTTATACATTTGCTTAGATCTGTGTGCCAATTTGGGACACTGTCCTGGATTATTATTCAACTCTGTGTTTGTAATTCTCGGTGCTTGACTGTCAAAGACCCCCTGTTCTGTGTATGGTTGAGGTTTTGGGGGAAGTGCTGTATCTGGACCAGAGTGCCAGAGGGGGAGCCTCCAACTCACCAGTCAGATGCACTTTCTGGGTGAAGCAGCACCCCTCCCTGCCTCGGTCTGCCCTGCCTAGGCTTTGCTCACTGTTGGACCAGACCCATTGAAATGCACCTGGTACTTTGGTTGGAGCTAGGAGATCTCTGGATTTCTGCATCTTTCTTGCTGGGTGCTGTGCACTGGAATTGTGTCTATTCAGCCATCTTGACTCTCCTCCTTTCTACTTAGTTCTTTAAGGAATCTCCACACTATTTTCCATGATAGTTGTCCTAGTCTGCATTCTCACCAACAGTGTAGAAGTGTTCCCTTTTCACCACATCCACCCCAACATCTATTAATTTTTTGATTTTTTTATTATAGCCATTATTGCAGGAGTAAGATGGTATTGCATTGTAGTTTTAATTTGCATCTCCCTGATCGTTAGTGATGCTGAACATTTTTTCAAATGTTTGTTGACTATTTGTACATCTTCTTTTGAGAATTGCCTATCCATGTCTTGGGCCCACTTTTTGGTGGGATTTTTTCTTGCTAAATGTTTGAGTGCTTTGTAGATTCTAGATGTTTGTCCTTTGCTGGGTGTATAGATTGTGAAGATTTTCTCCCATTCTGTGGGTGGTCTGTTTACTCTGCTGACTGTTCCTTTTGCCACACAAAAGCTTAAAGAGCTTCTACATGACAAAATAAATTATCATCAGTGTGAATGGACAACCTACAGAATGGGAGAAAATTTTTGCAATCTATCCATCTGACAAAGATCTAATATGCAAAGTCTACAAGGAACTTATACAAATTTACAAGAACAAAACAAATGACTATATTAAAAAGTAGGCATGGCACCACAGTACCAGGAAGTTGTTCTTCAATGTAAGGAAGAAACAGTTTAAAACAATTACTGCTGACCATGACTGAATCTTGAATATTTGTCTCCATTTTCTGACATAAAGTTGGTGCAGTAAGACTAGAGATACCTCCTTTATGGAATGTACCTTGTGCAGGGAAGGCCCAGGTCAAGTAGAGCAGTTCCGCTCTAGGCCTTGAAAAGAATTTCTCTTCCTTTTTTAGTGTTCTTCCTTGTGCTTTTCTTTGTTTATTTTTTGCCTTTATTCATCAGCCAATTGATAAACTCTAGCAGTGCATCTCAACTGAGCAGCAGTAC
Source organism: Cebus imitator (assembly GCF_001604975.1). Classification (NCBI taxonomy): domain Eukaryota; kingdom Metazoa; phylum Chordata; class Mammalia; order Primates; family Cebidae; genus Cebus; species Cebus imitator. The sequence continues at coordinate 5,487,364 of NW_016107425.1, read as the reverse complement.
CAATGAATTAGCATCAGGTTGCTTCTGGGGATCTTGATAAAAACACAACACTTGATGAAACAGATTCTGATTCAGTAGATCTGAGGTGGGGCCTGAGAGTCTGCAATTCTAATGAGCTTCCAAGAGATGCTAGTTTACCTGGTCTTTGAATAACACCTAGAGAAGTCTCAAAGATTGAGAACGGAGATGAGGATGCGTGCACAGAGGAAATAGACTGAGGGTGTTGCCCTATTTGTACTTAGTGTATTGGACTAAAGGCACAAAAAGAGTCTTGATAATTTCCCTGTGATTCTTTCTAGGTCATCAGGTGTAAGGGTTCAAAATGAGGGTGTAGCTTTTAAGAATTCTAATACTGAATACAGTGTTTTGTTGCCTGTTCTACCCAGCTCCTCCAGTAATGGAGGGCTAAAATGAAAGTTTGGTGATTCAAAGATTCAGTGGTTACACCTCTCTTGTGGAATCATAAATGCTTTTAAATTTCTGCTTTGTATATATATATTTCTTATTTTCTATAAAGAACATGAATTTACTTCTTATTTGGAAAAAATGGTTAAAATTTTTAACTAGTTTCTTATTGCAGAATCTCTTTAGTTTTTATTGGTAAAATGCAGATTATTTTGTTTCTTAGAAAATGCCATACTCTTTGTGTTTTTTCTGATCTTTGATTTCTGGGAGCAGCTAATGATTGGCTAGGAAATAAGGACGACAAATAAAATGGCATTGGTTCCGCTTGAAAGAGAAAACACTCAAGAGGAGTTTTCAGCATTATCAGAGTTAAGTCCATAGAGAATAGAGCCTGATTATTTATTTATTTTTCCCATTGAGAAAAGAAGGAAAGATCTGTTTCAACAAGGATTGAAATTAGCATTAGAAAATTATTTCCCAACTGTAAATGTTCTAAAATAGAGAAGCAAGTTATCAAGAGAGATTTGTAATCTCTGTCCTTGAAGACCTTTTAAAAATCTATACATGTGAGTTATCAAGTTTGTAGATGATGTGTGGGATACATAAAATCCCAAAATGATACATACTTCTCACTTAGCATATTTGGGCCACTTCCATTTACCAAAAGTTAGCGTGAAGTCAGGGGGTGTAAACTAATGCTAGCAATCACAAAAGAAAAATGCAGTTAGAAATTCACCCACTATAAATAGCTTAAATAATACAATCCAAAAGCAAATATAAATGATTTTAGGTTAGTTACAATTTGAGATTACTCATACCACTGCTCTATTAGTACAGGTAATTGAAAATTGACCCTGTAATCAATCCCCATTTCTTTAATTCAGGCTCATTCCTCACCAGGGGAAATAGCATGCACTCTATGGCTTCAGGGAGCCCCTTGTGGCCTGAAGGACCTTTGGTTATGATTTTAAAAGGTGACAGATTATTGACATAATAATATTATTCAAGGCAACGCAGTTAAATTTTCCCCTTTGATGCCAATAGACTTCCATTAAAATTTAAATAAACTTTTAATTTTATTGAATTACTATCAAATCGGTATGCATGTTGTTTTGGTCTTTCTGAAATCTTACAAGACTGGAAAAAATATAAAGTCTTTTTCTCTTCCTAAGGACCTGTGTCACCATGATTATGACATGCTGATGTCACCTGAAGTGTAGGCAGTTGTATGTCCCAGTAAATACTGACTCTTTATCTTCTTTATCTCATCACAGGCCTGATCTTCCTGTGGGGGAGCCCCCCTCAGTTACAAGCACTACCATCTCCCCACTGCCAAACACTTGAAAGGCATCCTTCTCAGTTCATTTTCATTCATATGCTGCATCTAATTAATTATCAGCCCCATCCAAGACTATCTCTTAAATATCTCTTTAACACATCCTCTTCTCTCCATCACTCCTGTCCAGGCTACCATATTCTCTCTTCTGACTCTTTCTACAATTCCCTAATGGATTGCTCTACTTTTACATCTGTGAGGGTGATTTTCTTCCTACATTGACCATTTTCATGCTAGTTTCTTCTTTCTCCTCTCACACTTATCAGGGGATCTTCTGCAAGGATTAATTAGACTTTTATATTTTATTCATATACGCTATGTTTTGGAGAAACCATCCATTTGGCTATTATCTCTATTTAAGAAAGTCATAAAATATTTCTAGCCTTAGCTTCTTCCAAATTTCAAATCCATATACTCAATTATCTGTTGGATATTTCCAACTGAATGTTGTTTGATTTCTCCAAATTCAACAATTTCCAAAATCAAACTTTTTATCCCCCGACCCTACTCTATTATGCTAGTTAAACAAACTTGAAAAACCTAGTGTTATCCTTGAACATTCTCTCAGTTTCTGTTTTACTACTCTTGTCAAATGGCACTTTAATTGACAGTTGATATCCTAAAAGGCTTCTTTGTCTTCATTTTTTTCTGAACCCCTAAATCCAATCTAGTCTATTCAGTGTTGCCTTCTTACTTGTTACTACCTTGCTCAAAACCTCAATGGTTGTTCGTTGCCTAAAGATAGACTCCAAAGTCTTTCTCCTGACATTCAAAAGACTTCATAAATATGCTCAAAATTTTATTTCCAATGTCAACCTCCATTATTATCAAAACAAGCCCTCTGCTCTTGCCCAAATAAGCTACTGCTATTACTAGTACTATACTCACTACCACCAGACCAGAGCAGCTTACATTTATTGAGAGTTTACTGTGTGTGAAGCACTATGTTAAATGCTTCAAATTCATCATTTCACTTAACTCTTATAGCAACCATGTAGGATTATCCTCATTACGTACATGGGAAAACCAAGAAATGCAAAAAGTTAAGTGACTTCTCCATGTTCAAATACTAGTAATTGATGGAAATACAAGTGGAATCTAGGTCTGTCTATGTCAGTAGACTGTATGTTCTACAGCAGTAAGGGCTGTTGTCATCTCCAGTGCTTAGCTCAGTGCCAAGACCCATGTGATCAGTAAATGTTTTTTAAATGACTATTGAATAAATTTTAAATTCCATTCTCTTACTTGTTAAAATCTCATAATGTTACAGTCCTCTAAATATCTTTTTGTTCATATTGACTGTTATGCATTTTTTACCCTGTTATCCCCATTTTGAATATTCTTATTGTCATCTCTCTTTTTCATTTTTTTCTAGACCTGAAAGCAAGATGGAATTTATTTTTCTTTTATTTGAGACAAGGTCTTAGTCTGTTGCCCTGCTGCTGGAGTGCAGCGACATGATCATAGCTCACTGTAGCCCTAAACTCCTGGCCTCAAACAATCCTCCTACCTGAGCCTCCCAAGCAGCCAGGACTATAGGCATGCACCACCATGCCCTGCTAATTAGGGGTTTTGGTTTTGTTTTTTTGTAGACACAGGGTCTTGCTATGTTGCCCAGGCTGGCCTCAAACTCCAGGCCTTAAACGATTCTCTTACTTCAGCCTCCCAGTGTGCTGGGATTACAGCCATGAGCCACCATGCCCAGCTGTCATCTCTGTCTTTTCAATCCCACCTTGTTTTCAAAGTATTCATAAAGTCCTTGCATCCTTCTCAGATATTTACCCAGCAAAAAGTCCTTCTCACTGAATTTCAGTAGGAATTATTTTCTTTTCCACTCATTTGATTCTCATCATATGTTGCTTTGCATTATTCTTTAACTTTGTATATGTGTTTTCATCCGAGTGAGATTGAGTTCTTCCAGAACAGAGACTTTGAGCTAACTTTTAATAATTGGTACAGAATTAAGTAAATGGAACTTTGAATGTCAAAGCAGGATAACCAAAAGTTTCTAAAAGCAGAAAGCAATTTGCTCACAACTGTCAGTGATTCTCTGACATTTGAATCATTCTTTATGACTATTAGTCTATAGTTAGGGTAATGTTATGGTGTAACAGATAAACCCCAGAATTTTGACAGCTTAACACAGTGAAAATGTATTTTTCACTCAATTAACAGTCCAATGCAGATGGATGACTTTTCTTTGCTTACTAATTCTATCCTGTGACTTGGTATCCTGACAACTAGGGTTGGGGTGGGAGACGGTGGGCAGGAGTTGGGAGAAGAGGGCAAAGAAGGCCCACCTTCTTCCTATCTGCCTTGCTTTGAGGTGACATATTACTTTGGCTCACATTTCATTGGAAAGAGTCAATCACATGGTCCCTCCTAGCATCAAGAAGCTGAGAAATGCAGTCCCTGGCTAGGCAACTTCATAGCAACAGTGTTATAAAAGGAGAAGGATGGATTTTGGTAGAGTTGGCCATTTATTCTACAACTAGTTAGTATTTCTTATTTCCAGCAATAATAATACATATATGAATCAACCTTTTACAGATTCAACACAGATTTATGAATTCCAGTCTATAGCATTCTAAAAGTTCCTAATTTAATCCACAAACAGTGCTGTGGAAAGCACTACACAAATAGATGGTACTCATGAATTTAATGATGTTCATTTTAAGCCAATATAATATGCTGCCCACTGCCTCTAAATCATACCCAAATGGCAGCTGTAGAGGAGTTGATGATGTGACAGAACTTGCCTTTCTAATTTTTAAGGCATTTTATTTTCTTCCTCTAGATAACTGGAGGTAAACTGAAATCAAATTGTAGAGCTTTAGAGCTTGAAAATAGACTTGGAGACCACCAAGTCTCAATGGTTCCCAAACTTTTAATCACTGAGGCCCCTTTTTAATTGTTCTTTGATTACCCCTTAAAAACCCCAAATTGTGAAAGATATTTGCCTTTCAGATTTCATTTGATAAATACAAATGGCTTATATTTATTAAGTGCTAACTATAGGTAAGAAATGTTCAAAGTGCTTTATATTATTGTTTAATTCCATCAGGAACCAAATGAAATAAGTATTATTCCCATTTTAGAGACAAAGAAATGAAGGTTCAGAGAGTTGAAGGTGATTTGGTAGGAAAGGTAGGAATTACTAGCAAAAGCCAGAGTTGGGATTTGAAGCACTAATTAGATAATGACTTTTCTCAGTTTTGATTAGCATAATTTGATACATTTCAACTGAACTCAAATTTAAAGGCAACAACCCACATTTCCATCAGCAGATGAGTTGATAAGTAAAATGTGATGTCTACATATGATAGAATATTATTTATCTTTTAAAAATGAATGAATTTATGATACATGCTATAACATAAATGAACCTTGAAAACATTTTGCTAAGCAAAAGAAGCTAGATGCAGAAGTACAAATATTGTATGATTCCATTTATATGAAATATCTAAAATGGGCAAACGTATAGAGACAGAAAAAGATTGGAAGTTGCCAGAATCTGGAAGGAGAGGAGAATGAGAAGTTATGACTTAATGAGTACAGTTTCTGTTTTTAGAGTGATGAAAAAGTTTTAGAAATAGACAGTGATAATGATCTACAAAATCGTACATGTCACTAATGCCACTGAATTGTATACTTATAATTGGTTTAAATGGCAAATGTTATTTATACAGACTTACCACAATAAAAAAGCAAAGACATTGGTTTTTGGTTTATCTAGAAAACTTCAGCGTACCTGTGATTTTTCAGTTTATCGTCTGTTTATGTAAGGCTTTTGAAATAAAATATAGGTGATACTTTAATGTTATGTTAATTGTTCCCCCAGCAGGAATACCAAATTCTAACAACTAACATCACACAAAATAGTACCATCATAAAAACCAAAAATCAGGTGAGTGAACACAGTACCTAGTTTTCACTTCATATAGGTGAAAGGCACTGAAGAAGGTGGGAAGGACAGTCTTGAATTGCAGACTCTACCTATCCCACATCCTTCAGTAGCAGCTACATGGCATGGATAGAGAAGTTATGCACTTTGGGGCGGGAGAGCACAGCAACTGGTGGAATCTGCATTGAACTCAGTGCTGCCCTGTCACAGCAAAAAGCAAAGCTGTGCCAGCCTCAGCTGGTGCCTGACCACATAGGGAGCATTTGGACCAGACCTAACCAGAGGGGTCTAGCTGTCAGAACTTGAGTTTCTTGGCAAGCTTTACCACCATGGGCTAGAGTAGTCTGAGGTCCTGGGTAAACTTGAAAGGCAGTTTAGGACACAAGGACTACAATTCCTAGGCAAGTCCTAGTGCTGTGCTGGGCTTAGAGCCAGTGGGCTAGGGCAACATATAACCTACGGAGACACCAGACAGGGCAGCTAAGGCAGTGTTTGTGTCACCCCTCTTCCAGCCCTAGGTGGTGCAGCTTGCAGCAACAAAAGTGACTCCATCCTTCTGCTTGAGAAAAGGAGAGCAACGAATAAAGAGAACTTTGTCTTGCACTTTGGATACCGGCTCAGGTACCTTAAGACAAGGCACCAGGCAGAGACATAAGGCCCCCACTCAAAGCCCTGGCTCCCAAACAACATTTCCAGACACAACCTGGGCGAGAAGAGAACATGATTCTTTGAAGGAAAGGACCCAGTCCTGGCAGGATTCACCATTTGCTGAGTAAAGAACCCTTGGGCCCTAAATAACCAACAGTGATATCCAGGTAGTATGCCATGGGCCTTGGGTGAGGCTCTGAAATATGCTAGCTTCAGGTGATACCCAGAACATTCAAGCTGTGGCGACTACAGTGAAAGGCTCCATCTGCTTGAGGAAAGCAGAGGGAAAAGTAAAGGAGACTTTGTCTTCCACCTTCTTGGCCACAGTGATGTAGACTACCAAGCAGGCTCTTAAGGTTCCCAAGTTCAGGCCTAGGCACTTGGGCAGCATTTCTGGACCTACCCTGGGCCAGAGGGGAGCCCACTTTCCTGAAGAGTGAGTCCCTGGCACCTGACAGAACTCTTCATGGGCTGCTGGTGGTGGTGGCCACAGGGAAAGGCTCTTCTGCCTGTGGAAAGGGGAGGGAAGAGTGGGGAGGACTCATTTTGTGCCAGCTTAGCCACAGTAGAATAGAACACCAGGTAGATTTCTAAGGCTTTTGATTCCAATCCTTGGCTCCCAAACAGAATCTCTGCCTGCCTGGGGCTTGGAGAACTCACCAATGTGAAGAACACAAACCTGGCTGGTTTCACCACCTGCTAATTGTAGAGCCCTAGGGCCTTGAGTGAACATAGGCAGTAGACAGGTATTAGTTACAGTGGGCGGTAGGCAAGACACAGTGCTGTATTGGCTTCAGGTCTGCCTTAGCACAGTCCTAGTGATGGTGGCATCAGGAGTTTTTGTGATACCCCACCCTCAGCTCCAGGTAGCTTAGCACAGAGAGAGAAAGACCCCACTTCTTTGGGAGAAAGTAAGGGAAAAGAACAAGAATCTCTACCTGGTAATTCAGAGAAATAGTCCAGATCTTATCCAAGACCAACAAGGCAGTACTTCTATGAGTCTGCAAGAACCACAGCTTTCTTGAGCTTGGGGCCTAAGTCCACTTGAATACCTGGAAATCCTTCCCAAAAAGAATGAGCACAAACAAGCCCAGACTGTGAAGACTACAATAAATACCTAACTCTTCCATGTCCAGATATCAAGGAACATCCACTAGTATCAAGACCACCCAGCAAAACATGACTTCAATAAACAAACAAACTAAGGCACCAGGGACTGATCCTAGAGAAAGAGAGATATGTGACCTTTTAGATACAGAATGCAAAACACCTGTTTTGAGAAAACTCAAAGAAATTCAAGATAACAAGGAGAAAGGAGGATCCAAGATGGCTGAATAGATACAACTCCAACACACCACACCCAGTGAGAGAGACGCAGAAATCCAGAGATCTCCTATCTCCAACTGAGGTACCAGGTGCATTTCAATGGGTTCGGTCCCATGGTGAGCAAAGCCCTCTCAGGGCAGACCAAGGTGGGGAGGGGTGCTGCTTCACCCAGAAAGTGCATCTGACTGATGAGTCGGAGGCTCCCCCTCTGGCACTGTGGTACAGATACAGCACTTCCCCCAAAGCCTCCGCAATACACAGAACAGGGAATCTTTGCCAGTCAAGCACTGGGAATTACAAGCGTGGAGTTGAATAATAATCCAGGATGGTGTCCCGGATTGGCACACAGACCTAAACAGATGCAAAAACCCAAAAGGTGGCCCGGATAACCTGCAGACTGAGCTGCTTCCCCCTCCCCTCGCCTGGAGAGAGAGGGAGTTGTAAGCAGGAGCAGCTGGGCAGGCCCCTACCTCATGACTGGAGAGAGAGGAAGCTGATGGGGGAGACAGCCTGGTGCTGCTGGGCGGGTCCCTACCCTCCCCCACAAACTCCAGAGGGCTGAAGCTCTGAATCTAGCGGGTTGCGCAGCCAGTGCCACAGTCTGAGCTGAACCATGAATGATCCATCCCACTGGAGGAAGGGCACAACCCACCATTAGAGGGGTGGGACTGGGCTACATGTTCTAACAAAAAATGCAGGAAGCCTACGCAACAGGGACGGCATTCTTGACAACCCAGCAACTCCTACAGGTCAGCAGAAGAGGCGGGCCTAATCTCCCACTATAAACAAAAAGACACAGGAAGCTTCCCTAGTAACCTGAAGGAGTCCCTAGAAACCCAGTAGCGCCTCCACAGGAAGACAAGCAACTCATCAAGCAGCTCGATGACAACACAGCCAGGTAAACCCACAAAGATGGGGAAAAAAACAGCGCAAAAAAGATGAAACCATCAAAGACCAGAACACCTCTTCTCCTTCAAGGGATCCCAACTCCTCAGCAACACAAGATCACATCATGACTAAGAAGGAGTGCGACGAATTGACAGAAACAGGCTTCAGACGGTGCATAATAAACTTTTCTGAGCTAAAGGAACACTTTCTAACTCAATGCAAAGAAACTAAAAACCTTGAAAAAAGGTTAGATGAAATGCTAACTAGAATAACCAGCTTAGAGAAGAACATAAATGACTTGATGGAGTTGAAAAACACAGCACAAGAACTACATGAGCTTGCAAGGCTGGGTCAACATACGCAAATCCATAAATGTAATCCATCATGTAAACGGAACCAAAGACAAAAACCACATGATTATCTCATAGATGCAGAGAAGGCCTTTGACAAAATTCAACAGCCCTTTATGCTAAAAACTCTCAATAAACTAGGTATTGACGGAACGTATCATAAAATAATAAAAGCTATTTACAACAAACCTACAGCCAATATCATACTGAATGGGCAAAAGTTGGAAGAATTCCCTTTGAAATCAGGGACTAGACAAGAATGCCCTCTCTCACCACTCCTGTTCAATATAGTATTGGAAGTTCTAGCCAGAGTAGTCGGGCAGGAAAAAGAAATAAAGCGTATTCAATTAGGAAAGGAAGAATTCAAACTGTCTCTATTTGCAGATGACATGATGGTATATCTAGAAGACCCCATCTTCTCAGCCCAAAATCTTCTCAAACGGATAAGCAACTTCAGCAAAGTCTCAGGTTACAAACTCAATGTGCAGAAATCACAAGCATTCCTATATACCAGTAACAGACAAACAGCCAAATCAAGAGCAAACTCCCATTCACAATTGCTACAAAGAGAATAAAATACCTAGGAATACAACTAACAAAAGATGTAAAGGATCTCTTCAAGGAGAACTACAAACCACTGCTCAAAGAAATAAGAGAGGATACAAACAGATGGAGAAACATTCCATGGTCATGGTTAGGAAGAATCAATATCGTGAAAATGGTCATATTGCCCAAAGTAATCTATAGATTCAATTCTATCCCCATCAAGCTAACAATGACCTTCTTCACAGAACTGGAAAAAACTACTTTAAACTTCATATGGAATCACAAGAGGTCCTGCATAGCCAAGACAATCCTAAGCAAAAAGAACAAAGCCGGAGGCATCACACTGCCAGACTTCAAATTATACTACAAGGCTACAGTAATCAAAACAACATGGAACTGGTACCAAAACAGAGATATAGAACAATGGAACAGAACAGAGGCCCCAGAAGAAACACCACACATCTACAACCATCTGATCTTTGACAAACCTGACAAAAACAAGCAATGGTGAAAGGACTCCATGTTTAATAACTGGTGTTGGGAAAACTGGCTAGCAATGTGCAGAAAGCAGAAACTGGACCCCTACCTGTCACCTTACACTAAAATTAACTCCAGATGGATTAAAGCTTTAAACATAAAACCTAACACCATCAAAACACTAGAAGAAAACGTAGGCAAAACCATCCGGGACATAGGCAAGGACTTCATGACTAAAACACCAGAAGCAAGGGCAACAAAAGCCAAGATAGATAATAGATAAATGGGATCTAATTAAAATTCAGAGCTTCTGTACAGCAAAAGAAACCATCATTAGAGCAAACTAACAACCAACAGAATAGGAAAAAATTTTTGCAGTCTATCCATCTGACAAAGGGCTAATATCCAAAATCTACAAAGCAGATATACAAGAAAAAATCAAACAACCCCATTCAAAAGTGGGCAAAGGATATAAACAGACACTTTTCAAAAGAAGACATATATGAGGCTAACAAACATATGAAAAAATGCTCATCATCACTGGTCATTAGAGAAATGCAAATCAAAACCACACTGGGATTATCATCTTATGTCAGTTAGAATGACGATCATTAAGAAATCTGGAGACAACAGATGCTGGAGAGGATGTGGAGAAATAGGAACATTCTTACGTGGTTGGTGGGAGTGTAAATTAGTTCAACCATTGTGGAAGACTGTGGCGATTTCTCAAGGATCTAGAAATAGAAATTCCATTTGACCCAGCAATCCCATTACTGGGCATATACTCAAAGAATTATAAATCATTCTACTATAAAGGCACATGCACATGTATGTTCATTGCAGCCCTGTGTACAAGAGCAAAGACCTGGAACCAACCCAAATGCCCATCAATAATAGACTGCACAAAGAAAATGTGATACATATAAACCATGGAATACTATGCAGCCATAAAAATCGATGAGTTCTTGTCCTTTGTAGGGACTTGGATGAATCTGGAAACCCTCATTCTCAGCAAACTGACACAAGAAAAGAAAGCCAAACACTACATGTTCTCACTCATAGGTGGGTGTTAAACCATGAGAACATGTGGACTCAGGGAGAGGAGCATCACACACTGGGGGCAGTTGAGGAGGGGTAGGGGAGAGACAGCAGGGGGTGGTTGGGGAGGGGAGGGCGAGGAGGGATAACATGGGGAGAAATGCCAGATATAGTATGCACCTAAAGTTCAATAAATAAATTTTTTTAAAAAGATAACAAGAAGTAATTCAGAATTCTATCTGATAAATTTAACAAAGAGATTAAAATAATTAAAAAGAATCAAGCAGAAATCCTAGAGTTGAAAATGCAACTGGCATATTGAAGAATGCATCAGAACCTCTTAATAGCAGAGTCGATCAAACAGAAGACAAAATTCGTGAGCTTGAAGACAGGCTATTTGAAAATACACAGAGTAGAAAAAATAAAAAAGAATAAGACACACCTACGGGAACTAGAAAATAGGCTTAAAAGGGCAAGTCTAAGAGTTATTGGCCTTAAAGAGAAGATAGAGAAAGATATAGGGATGAAGAGTTTATTCAAAGGGATAATATCAGAGAACTTCCCAAACGTAGAGAAAGATATTAACATTCAAGTACAAGAAGGTTATAAAATACCAAGCAGATTTAACCCAAAGAAGACTACCTCAAAGCATTTAATAATCAAACTCCTAAAGGTCAAGTATAAAGAAAAAATCCTAAAATCACCAAGAGAAAAAAAAAAATGAAATGGAGTTCCAGTATGTCTGGCTGCAGACTTTTCAGTGGAAACCTTACAGACCAGAAAGGAGTAGCATGGCATGTTTAATGTGCTGAAAGAAAAAAACTTTTGCCCTAGAATAGTATATCTGGTGAAAATATCTTTCAAGCATGAAGGAGAAATAAACACTTTCCCAGACAAACAAAAGTTGAGGGATTTTTATCAGCACCAGACCTGTCCTACAAGAAATACTAAAGGGAGTTCTTCAATCTGAAAGAAAAGGATGTTAATAAGCAATAAGACATTCTCTGATGGTACAAAATTCACTGGTACTAGTAGGCACACAGGAAAACAGAATATTATAACTTTGTAATTGTTCTGTATAAACTACTCTTAAGTAGAAACACTAAATGATGAATCAATCAAAAATAACTGACAACTTTTCAAGACATATACAATACAATAAGACAAAGAGAAACAAAAAGTTAAAACGTGGGGAGATGAAGTCTAAGTGTAGAGGTTTTATTAGTTTTCTTTTTGATTGTTTATGTAATTAGTGTTAAGGTTTCATTAGTTTAAAAATAATGGGTTATAAGATAGTATTTGCAAGCCTCGTGGTGACCTCAAATGGATACATAAAAAATAGAATGCAAGAAATTCAATCATACCACCAGAGAAAATCACCTTCACTAAAAGGAAGAAAGCAAGGAAAGAAAGAAGACTACAAAATAACCAGCAAACAAATAACAAAATGGCAGGAGTTAGTCCTTACTTAACAATAATGACATTGAATATAAATGGACTAAACTCTCTAGTTTAAAGACAATTGGCTGAATGAACTGTTTTTTTTTTAAAAAGACAACCCAGTGTTCTGTTGTCTACAATAAACATACTTCACCTCTTAAGCTGCATATAGACTGGAAATAAAGGGATGGAAAAAGGTGCTTCATGTCATTGGAAACCAAAAAACAGCAGAATTAGCTTTACTTATATCAGATAAAATAGATTTCAAGACAAAAGCTGTAAAAAGGTCATTATATAATGATAAAGGGACCGATTTAGCAAGAAAATATAACAATTGTAAATATATATGCACCCAACACTGGAGCACCTATATACATAAAGCACATATTAGAGCAGCTAAAAAGAGAGATAGGCCTAAATGCAATAATAGTTCAGACTTTAATACCCCACTTTCAGCATTGGACAGATTGTCCAGATAGAAAATCAACAATAAAGCACTGGACTTAGTCTGCACTACAAACCAAATTGACCTAATATATGTTTATGGAACATTTCATAAAGCAGTTGCAGAATACACAATCTTTTCCTCAGCACATGGATCATTATCAACAATAGATCATATGTTAGGTCACAAAACAAGTGATACATTCAATAAAACATTCAACAAAAGTGAAATAATATTAATCATCTTCTCTGACCACAATAGAATAAAACCAGAAATCAATAACAAGAGGAATTTTGGAAAGTATACAAATAGAAGGAAATTAAACAATATGCCCCTGAATGACCAGTGGGTCAGTGAAGTAATTAAGAAGAAAATTTTTAAAAATTCTTGAAACAAATGACAATGGAAACATGATATACCAAAACCTAGGAAATACAGCAAGAGCAGTATTAAAGGGAGAGTTTATTGCTACGAATACCTACATAAAAAAAAACTTGAAATAAGTAACCTAATGATGCATCTTTAAAAACTAGAAACACAGGAGCATCTTTAAAACTAGAAAATCAAACTCATGAGGCTAGTACTACCCTGATATTAAAATCAGATAAAGACACATCAAAAAAAGAAAACTACAGGCAAATATCTGTCACAAATATTGTTGCAAAAGTCAAAACCCAAAATTAGTAGAAGAAAAGAAATAGTAAAGATCAGAACATAAATAAAATTGAAACCAAAAATATGAAAGACCCATGAAACAAAATATTTGTTTTCTTTCAAAGACAAAATTGACAAACCTCGAGTCAGACTAATTAAGAAAAAAAAAATTCAAATAAAATTAGAGATGAAAAAGGAAACATTACAATTAATACTGTGGAAATTCAAAGGATTACTAACAGCTACTATGAGCAACTATGCACCAATAAATTGGAAAATCTAGAGGAAATGGATAAATTCCTAGACACATGCAATGTACCAAGACCGAAGCATGAAGAAATTCAAAACCTGAACAGACCAATAATAACAACTAACAAGGTCAAGTCATAATAAAAAAGTCTCCCAGTAAAGTCAATTCCAGGACCTGATAGCTTCATTGCTGAATTCTAACAAACATTTGAAGAACTAATATTAATCTTACTCCAACCATTCTGAAAAATAGAGGAGGAGAGAATAATTCCAAACTCATCCTATGAGGCTAGTACTACCCTGATACCAAAATGAAATGAAGGCACATCAAAAAAAAAAGGAAACTACAGGCCAATATCTCTGATGAATATTGATACAAAAATCCTCAACAAAATACTAGCAAACTTAATTCAACAGTACATGAAATGATTCATTATGACCAAATGGGATTTATCTCAGGGATGCAACAATGGTTTAACATATACAAAGAAATCAATTTGATACATTATATCAATAGAATGAACAAAAAAATTATAATTTCAATTGATGCTAGGAAAACATTTGATAAAATTTAATATCTCTTCATGATAAAAATCCTCAAAAAACTGAGTATAGAAGGAATATCCTTCAACATAATAAAAGCCGTATGTGACAGACCCACAGGTAGTATCATATTAAAGAAAGAAAAACTGAAAACCTTTCTCCTAAGATCCATAACAAAACAAGGATGCCCATTTTCACTACTGTTATTCAGTATAGAACTGGAAGCCTTAACTAAAGCAATCAGACAAGAGAAATAAAGGACATCCAAATTGGAAAGGAACAAGTTAAAGTATATTTGTCTGCAGATGTTATGTTCTTATCTTCAGAAAAACCTAAAGACTTCACCAAAAAACTATTACAACTGATAAACAAATTCAGTAAAGTTGTATGATACAAAATCAACACACAAAATTCAGTAGCACTTCTTTATGCCAACAGTGAACAACCTGAAAAGGAAATAAAAAAGTAATCTCATTTACAATAGCCACAAATAAAATTAAATTCCTAAGAATTAACCAAAGAAGTGAAAGACCTCTACAATGAAAACTATAAAATACTGATGAAAGAAATTGAAAAAGACACAAAAAATGGCAATATATTCCATGTTCGTGAATTGGAAGAATCAATATTGGTAAAATGTCCATACTACCCAAAGCAACCTACAGATTCAATGTGATGCCTATTAAAACATCAATGACGTTCTTCACAGAAATAAAAAAAAAATGCTAAAATTTATATGGAACCACAAAAGAGCCAGAATAGCCAAAGCTATCCTGAGAAAAACGAAAATTGGAGGAATTACATTACCTGACTTCAAATTATACTACAGAGCTATGGTAAACAAAACACAATGGTACTGGCGTGAAAACAGACTTATAAACCAATAAAACAGAAAAGAGAATTGAGAAACAAATTCATGCACTTACAGGGAAATTACTTTTGACAAAGGTGCAAAGAATATACATTGGAAAAAAAATCCCTTCAATAAATGATGTTCAAGAAACTGGATATCCATATGCAGACAAATGAAACTTGATCCTTCTCTCTCACCCTATATAAAAATCAAATCAAAATAGATTAAAGACTTAAGTATAAGACCTCAAACTGAAACTACTACAAGAAAGCACTGTGGAAACTCTTCACAATACTGATCTGAACAAAAAATTTCTTAAGTAATATCCCATAAGCACAGGCAACCAAAGCAAAAATGGACACATGGAATCGCATCAAGTTAAAAAGCTTCTACACAGCAAAGGAAACAACCAACACAGTGAAGAGATAACTCACAAAATGGGAGAAAATATTTGCAGACTACCCATCTGACAAGTGATTCATAACCAGAATATATAAGGAGTTCAAACAACTCTGTGGGAAAAAAGTCTAATAATGCAATTCAAAAGTGGGCAAAAGTTCTGAATAGATATTCTCAAAAGAAGACATACAAATGTCAAACAGGCATATGAAAAGGTGCTCAACATCATTGATCATTGGGGAAATGCAAATCAAAATTACAATGAGATATCATCTCATCCCACTTAAAATGGCTTATATCCAAAAGACATGTGATAACAAATGCTGGTGAGGATGTGGAGAAAAAGAAATAATCACATACTGTTGGTGGAAATGTAAGTTATTGCAACTACTGTGGAAAACAGTTTGGAGGTTCCTCAAAAAAACTAAAAATAGAGCTCTCATACAACCCAGCAATACCAGTGCTGGGTATATTCCCCACAGAAAGGAAGTCAATATATTAAAGAGATATCTGCACTCCCATGTTTGTTGCAGCACTGTTTACAATAGCCAAGATTTGGAAGCAACCTCAGTACCCATCAACAGACAAGTGAATAAAGAAAATGTGGTACATTATACAACGGAGTGCTATTCAACCATAAAAACAATGAGATCCTGTAATTTGCACCAACATGAGTGGAACTGAAGGTCATTGTGTTGTGAAACAAGCCAGACACAGAAAGACAAACTACATGTTATCTATTATTTGTTGTAGATAAAAACTAAAACCATTAAACTCAGAGAGATAGAGAAAATAGAAGGATGGTTACCAGAGGCTGGGAAGGGTACATGGGGTTGTGGGGATAGTTAATGGATACAAAAGATAGAAGGAATGAATAAGACCTAGTATTGTATAGCACAACAGGGTAACTATAGTCAATAGTAATTTAATTGTACATTTAAAAATAACTAGAGTCAGAATTGTAACACAACAAATAAATGCTTGAGGGGACAGATACCCCATTTACTATGATGTGATTATTATGCATTGCATGCCTGTATCAATGTAATGCTTTGGTACAGGCATGTAATGCTTTGACACAGGCATGCAATGCCTGTACCCCATAAATATACACACCTACTATGTACCCACAAAAATTAAAAATATTATAGTAACTATTCTCCAAGCATCCAGAAAGTCCAGTGTGAGACCCAGTGGTCAACCTCTCACAATCATACACTTAGATGATGACAGAAAAACTGGTTGACTCCCAATATGTGCCATCATACATTTCAGGAATAACAAACTAACAGTGCATTCTATTAATCATTTTCATAACCCTAGCAGTCTTTTCAGAATCTTGGAATCATGGCAATAAATAGCACTCTAGCCCTTTGCCCTGGCTGTGAGAACAGAGTCAAGGACAAAACCACTACTGATGGAACCCATCTCACCACATCCTCTCCCTCTCAGAAAAGGATAGAAGACACATCGTAGAGGAAAATACAGAGGAGAGATAAAGAAAAGCTATAACATCTTCAAGGAGAACTACAAACCACTACTCAAGGAAATAAGAGAGGACACAAACAAATGGAAAAACATTCCACCCTCATGGATAGGAGGAATCAAAATTGTGAAAATGGCCATATTGCCCAAAGTAGTTTATATATTCAATGCTATTCCCCTCAAACTGCCATCGACATTCTTCACAAAATTAGAAAAAATTACTTTAAATTTCATATGGAACAAAAAAAAAAAGAACCCATATAGCCAAGACAATCCTAAGCAAAAAGAACGAAGCTGGAGGCATCACACTACTTGACTTCAAACTATACTACAAGGCTACTGTAACCAAAGCAGGATGGTACTGACACCAAAACAAACATATATACCAATGGAACATAGAGAGGCCTCAGACGTAACGCCACACACCTACAACCATCTAATCTTTGACAAACCTGACAAAAAAGCAATGGGGAAATAATTCCCTATTAAATAAATGATGCTGGGAAAACTAGCTAGCCATATGCAGAAAACTGAAACTAGACCCCTTCCTTACACCTTATACAAAAATTAACTCAAGATGGAGTAGAGACTTAAATGTAAAGCCCAAAACCATAAACACCCTAGAAGAAAACCTAGGCAGTACCATTCAGGACATAGGCATAGGCAAAGATTTCATGATGAAAATGCAATTGCAACAAAACTAAAATTGACAAATGGGATCCAGTTAAACTAAAGAGCTGAAAGAAACTATCATCAGAATGAACAGGCAACCTACAGAATGGGAGAAGAGTTTTGCAATCTGTCCATCTGACAAAGGGCTAATATCCAGAATCTACAAGGAACTTAAACAAATTTACCAGAAAAAAAAAACCATCAAAAAGTGGGTGAAGGATATGAACAGACACTTCTCAAAAGAAAACATTCATGCAGCCAACAAACATGAAAAAAAGCTTAACATCACTGATCATTACAAAATACAAATCAAAACCGCAATCAGATACCATCTCATGCCAGTCAGAATGGTGATTATTAAAAAGTCAAGAAACAACAGATGCTGGCAAGGCTGTGGAGAAATAGGAATGCTTTTACACTGTTGGTGGGAATGTAAATTAGTTCAACCATTGTGAAAGACAGTGTGGTAATTCCTCAAGGATCTAGAACCAAGAAATTCCATTTGATCTGGCAATCCCATTACTGTGTATATACCCAAAGGAATATAAATCATTCTACTATAAAGACATATGTACACATATCTTTATTGCAGTAATATTTACAATAGCAAAGACATGGAACCAACCCAAATACCCATCAATGATAGACTGGATAAAGAAAGTGTGGTATGTATAGAACATGGAATACTATGCAGCCCTAAAAAGGAACAAATATCATGTCCTTTTCAGAGACATGGATGAAGCTGGAAGCCATTATCCTCAGCAAACTAACACAGGAACAGAAAACCAAACACTGCATGTTCTCACTCATAAGTGGGAACTGAACAATAAGAACACATGGACACAGGGAGGGGAACATCACACACTGAAGCCTGTTGGGGGATGGGGGTAAGAGGATGAGAGCATCAGGACAAATAGCTAATGTATGCAGGGCTTAAAACATAGGCGACGGATAGATAGGTGCATCAAACCACCATGGAACACATATACGTATGTAACAAACCTGCACATTCTGCGCATATATCCCAGAACTTAAAGTAAAATAAAATAAATACAAAAACAAAGACAACAATAAAAAGAATACTTAAAAATATGAAAGTTCACAATACAGTAAGAGAAAAAACTATAAAGCAATAATAAAATACCATGCCGTTGCTCTTTCAAAATACACACAATGAGAATCAGTAAAATAAAAAAAAAAAAGAAAGAAAAGCCATAACAAAGACAAATGAAGACATCACAGGTATCAGAATAGCAAGAGATGAAAGTGTGCATACCATAAGGCAGAGAAGGGAGTAAATGGTTTGCTATGTTGGGCCTTCCTCCTTTTCTGGTGAATACAACACACAATTGGACAATGAATCCTTAGAGGAAAAACCACTGATTACTGTACAAAGTCGGGGTCTTTTGGACATTAAATTTACAGGTTTTGGGGTATGGAAGGTTTGGGACTCCGAAAGTATCTTTCCCTCTCTCTTTTCTTACTTGTGTTCTTTATTCTCCTCCCCTTGCTCCTTCTCCTTTTATTCTCCTTCCTCCTTCTCTTCCTTTTTCTTTTCTCTCCCTCTCTCTTTCTTTCTCTTTTCATTCCAAGATAGAGTATTTTTATACTTTGGAGGCACTTGTCCCTTACTGGTAGTAAGAGAAGGCAGTATGAACAGGAGGGAGAGGAAGGAAGGAGATTACTTAGTGTGTTATGTGGGTCTTTGTAAGAGAAGAATACGGTACAGGAACACATCAGTACCGCACCCACTCTTTTGTATTTGTATATTGCCTTCAACTTTTCTGTTTTATTATTTTGCATGACCAAGCTTTGGCAATTTTCAGCATATTTTTGTAGATACCCTCAGTTGCTGATTTCTGCCCTCCTGCTACAAAATACCATATTCTGAAAGGACTTTAAGCTCCTTAGGGGCTGGGTAATGTCTTAATCATCTTTATATTCCTGGTGTCTAGAATATTGCTGACCCTCAAATTATGTTTGTCCACTGAATGGGTGAATAAATAAGTGTAAGTTCTCTCAACAAAGTATCGAGCCATTAGGCTGTGGTTATTTAAGTCTGATTAAAGGCATAGCTTCGATGTTTGTTCCTTCCAAATCTCATGTTGAAATCTGATCTCCAGTGTTGGAGGTGGGGCCTAATGGGAGGTGTTGGCAGATCATTTATGAATTGATTAATTCGCTCCCCCTAGGGAAAGTGGGTGAGTGAGTGCTCACTCTATTACTTCTTAGGACAGTTGGTTGTCCAAAGAGCCAGGCATCTCCCCTCACCTGTCTCTCTTTCACCAGGTGAGCTTTACACAGGCCAGCTCCCCTTTGCCTTTTACAGCAAGTGGAAGTGGCCTGAGGCCTTCACCAGAAGCCCAGTCTTCCTGCCAGCAGAATTATGAGCCAAATAAACCTTTTTTCTTTATAAATTACTTAACCTCAGTATTCCTTCATAGCAACACAAAACATGCAAGACAGTGCATGAAAGGAAGGAAGATTTTAAATGAGGAATATTCTGGAAATCAGGACTATTAGATCCCAAAGAAACAAGGGACTTTAGAGTTTCTGTTAAGTTTATGTGATTTAGTGTCACAGCATAGACAGGAGACAAGGATTTGATTCAGTCCTGTGGAATTATTAAGACTGACTCATATTTGTGCTGAAACTTTTATGCATCTAGAAATGGAGAATGAGTGGTCACAAGAAAAGGAAGACATTAATAATCAACACAGGGACCCGGATCCAAGATGGCCGTTTAGGAACAGCTCAGGATTGCAGCTCCCAGTGAAAGCGCAGAGGGTGAGTGGACGCCGTGTTTTTATTGCCCACAGACTAGGAAATTCCCGAGCAGAGGTGCTCCACGGTCACCAGCGCGGCTGTTTCGGCCAGCGCGGCTGTGCCGGCCAGCGCCGGCCAGCGCCGCTGCTTTGCCCCGCGCGGCTGCTTTGTCGGCGCCCCG
>NW_016107425.1:5439750-5460984 GCF_001604975.1 Cebus imitator | reverse complement strand
AAAAAAAAAAAAAAAAAAAAAAAAAAAAAAAAAAAAAAAAAAAAAAAAAAAAAAAAAAAAAAAAAATAATCAACACAGAAGAATATTTTTTTAAATATAGAAGAAAAAAAACGTATAAAGCTGCTGTCAGGCAGTAGGGAACTTTGGTTGTCTCCAAATCAGCACCGAAGCAAGGGGCTCCCCTCTTCTAACACCAGTAAGTCAGAAAACCAGAGTGGGGTGCGTACTTGGGAAGATGCCTGGGTGAACCTTACCTCCAGTTCACGCTTCAGAGCAGGCTCATTTTTCAGAGGAGCCCATTATCCTTCAGAAAAGGCTCCAGTTCTAGTTTCATCCCATTGGAAGCAACAAGGAGCAAAAGGGTGTTGGTTTTGTCTCAACTGTAGATCAACTGGCCCCAAAGGTGTATATGAATAGGAAAGCCCTGCGTCTGCCACCACCATCTTTTTATTTGGTTTCCATGGCTGTCTGGGTAGGAGCTGTAAGAAATCATCAGAACTGGGCCTTGGCGAACCACAGGAGAAGACAATGGGAAAATGATGTTGTAAACCTAAATTATGCCAGCATGTGATTTTTTTTAGAATCTTTTTTTAAAAAGAACAAGACAATAAAAAGAGACACATGGTGTAGGGAAATATTTTTCTAACGTTCCCCAATAATGTCTATAAAATTTGAAGTACTTAAAACCAATTAATGACCCTCAGTTGCATGATGTTTTAATTCCACTTAAGAACCAAGATTTCAACAGTGCTGAATGTGATAGAATATTATATTCCCCCTCCTTATTCCCTTCTAGTCTTTACTATTTTAATTCTGTTTATGTCAATATGACTATTTGCAGAGTTTTGGCCTTTCTTTTCTAATGCTTATAAGTAAAAGCAGGGATTCTAACCTTTTATTATTGCTCTGGTGATAACATCAAACGCTGCAAACATGGATAACCTCAATTTTTTTTTTTAATCTGCAGATATAATGGGGAGGAGAGAGCATATTAGACTGGAAAAGAAGAATAGAGAATGAGAGAGGGTTAAAATAACAAACCGTAAAGAGTCTTCCGAGAATTGCGAAGAGCTGCTCTTTGGATCCATATTGTATTTTTTTTTTTTTTTCCGGCACATTTAAATGTAAACAGGCAAGCCCTGTGTCTCCAGGAAGCTTTTTCCTTTTAAAGGGCTCTTTACTATTTAAACAGATACAGGATAGATATTTCAACGCAGAGCCCACATAAAATCCCATATTAGGGATGATACCAAACTTAAAGAATGTTGTAAAATGAGAATGGAAAAAAATGTACAAAATGAATTCCTGCCCATTTACATGCTTTCAGTCAGGCTACTAGATAACCAAGCCTCTGTCTTTGTGTTAACACTGTAGATTAGGTCAAGTTTTTACCCCTCTGAGCTCTTTTCCTGTAAATGACGGGTTTTGATGTGAAACAAGCAACATGTCAAAGTGAGTTGAAAGATGTAGGCATTTTATGCCATGTCACAATGACAGGCCGGTGAATATTTGGGCCATTAGGGGCTTATTAGTGAATAAATGACCAGATGGTTCAGTGATGCACGGAGATGGACAGAGCTGGATGCTCCTAATCAGCACTGTCTGTACTTGATGTCAAATCACATGACACAGTAACCCATGGATACCAAGTAAGAGTTACCATTAGCAAGTCAATTTCATATCTGGGTGGTGTAAACAGACTTATAACCGCACTTCAGTGCTGCCTCTGTTTTGAGGAAGGAAAATACAGTAGAGTATTAAAAGGCACAGACACAATAAATTCTAATTCTTATTTGATAATTAAACAAATAATTTCTATCTTGGTTCCTCTCCTTTATTCTTGAAAATGGAATGATGCCTCAGTGCATAAGAAAAGAGATTGTCAGAAATAAAGAGATCAAACCGAAAATACATTTAAAATCTCAGTGAAAGGCATATGATATTTGGTAGAGTGGTCCAAGTGTGAAAAGATTCAGGGCCATGTTCTTAGAGCATTCTGCAGTAGTCAATGAAGACAAAGTTTAGGCACAGACCACAAACTGTCAACACATGTTATTTGCCTTTGTACACTGCACAATTATATTTTTCCTCTTTGCCTTTAAAAATGTTGATAGTGCTAACAGCCACCTTGGGTTTTTCCTGTAAGAATGTGCAAAAGTGTTTTTGAAGACAAGTGCCCATTTCTTTTCTTTCCTCACCATTTTCAGTATTTTCACACTGAAAAGTATTCCATGGATCCTAAACACCCAACTACTACTAAGGAAAACAATCACTCTTAAAACCTAAAGAAGAAACACCCTGGAAATAAACTCTTACTTTGGTGCTCTGTCAAAAACTAGTGGGTCCGTGGGCAGAGATTCAACGCATTACGCATCTACAATCGAAAGTGTTGACAGGAATTTCCTCACAAGAACATCAGTTAAAGCAATTCAGTCTTGAGAGAGTGAGAACTAAATAATATTACAGCAAGTGTTCTCTTTTAATAATAATACCTATGGTACTATAATTTCCTTGATAAATCTTTCCTGGGAATCTACTACGTGTGACTACTTCTGGACATGAGACTGGGGAAATGGGAGCAAGGAGGGGAATTCCTCAGAAATGTACAGTTGTGTTAAATGGGGCATTGTAATAAGTACTATGTAACATTTGATGCTTACAAAAAGATTATATGTAGCATACACTTTCTAAAATGTTACATCTGTGGCCCAATAGAAGAACTAGAGCATGCTAATATTAAAGCTCCCGCCTTCACCTACCTACATTCTACTCCACACAGAACTAACCACATTCTGAATTTTGAGTTTATCATTTTCTTACTATTCAAAACTAATTTAACTTCACATGGCACTGTTTCTAACAAGAATTTGTAAATTTGCTTGTTTTATTCCTTTATAAAAATGGTGTCACACTGCATGTATTCTCCTGAGACTTGCGTTTTTTCACTCAACATATTTAAACTTTAGCCATGTTGCTGTGCATGGCTGAAATTCATTCACTTTTACTGTCTTATTATATTCCATGGTGTGAATATTCCACAATTGCTGTATCCATTCTCCCGTCTGTAGTAGACATTTGGCTTCTTTCCAGTTTGGGGCTATTAAAAAGAATGCTGCAAAGAACATTCTTGTACATTTATACTATTGTTCATATGCACAAGTTTCTCTAGGTGTGAAATTTCTGGTCCTGGGATAAATATGTATGCAGCTTAATGAAATAATGCTAAACTATTTTCCAAGGTTGTACCAATTTCCACTCCCACCAATAGTGTATGAAGAGCATTTCCATTATTTGACATCCTTACCAACACGTTATTTTCAGACTTACAATTTTGCCAATCTAGTGGGTGTAAATTCAACCTTAACCATCACCCTCAGAAGAAATTATTATCTGTATTTTACAGGTAAGGCTCAAAATCATGTAACTTGGAAAGTCAGAATTTGAATCCAGTTCTCTGGCCTGCAAATGTTCTTTTCACTGTACCACGATGCCTACCACAATTCTGTCCCCAGTGACTCATGCTTCACATTTTTAAGCACAATTAGTTTTCACACACACAATTATACAACTTAGTATAGTGTTTAATTTAGGGCTTGGCCACTGATTAGTTAAGAAATTTGGGCGAGTATACTGTACCTCAATTATTTTATCTATAAAATGGCTGCTATAATATAATAATAATATCATCTATTTTATGGGACTGTTATTATGGTTAAAGAAGTTATTTCTCCCCTTCTCTCAACTAGATATTTAAGTAAACATGTACTCTAAATAAAAACCATGTCAGGTAGAATTAAGTATATTTTCTTTAACCTAAATGCCCTCTTTCAAGCAGATCGCTTTTTCATTAACTGTCTCATAATTTCATATTCTGAGCTGCCAAATATGTTCCTGTTTCACACACATTTACACTGAAGCATTGAAAGAATCTTTTAGCCCAACAACCGTGGTGACTTGATACCAACACAGTTGGTTTCAACGTTTTTTAAGCATGTATTTTGCACTCTAAGTGATATCAAAATACCTTTAGAGTAGTTAACTTAGTTTGTATATATTCATTTGAGTGGCAATTTAATGTTTTGTCTTCCCCATTAGATTGTTTCTAGTTTTAATCACAATTATATTACCAGCCTTAATACTCAATAAATACTTGTTAATTAAGTGAATCAATGAATAAATTTTTTGGCAGACTATTATGTTTTGCTGAAGTTACATGTCAGTCAAATGCTCTTTTTTAAAAAAATAAAAATCATATCTGAATCATACCTGCATCCTGAAAGTCTGATTTTGGAGTTTAGAATTTTTCAGAATTTAGAATGTTTTTCATTTTTGAAAAGTTAATACTCTATACATATTGTATATCATATGACATCTACAGCAGGGCCTGGGCATGACCCAATAATCAAATACATTAACATTTCTGCACAAAAATGCACAAACAGTCACACAAAAAAGAGTTTTCAGGACCAGAGATAACATCATAGGGGTTCAGATCAAATTGGCTTCTGAAGGAGTTATGGAAATGCTTACTATTTTTAGAGATTTTGGATTATAGAATTGTGGATTAAAATTTCAGAGCTATAATTTTTTAAAGTGTTGAAATTTGAATCCATGTCTCCTTGGTCCCTAATAAATTTTATTCACACTATGGTGCACATTACTCACACTTCTTTCCTGATCTCCAGGAAAAATTCCACTAGTTTATGAAAATTATTTAAATAAACCAGTGATTCTCCAATTACCCTGAAGCCATGGAAATACACAACCTATTCCTAGGAGAGGCATAGCTAAATCTTAACCAATAATAAAAACTACTTCAAAAATTAAAAACTGGCATTCATCATACCAGAGTCTTATAAAGTATTTATTTGTAATTCATTTGGGGTAAGGTTGCTAATACTTCCAAAACATAAATTTTGTTAACATTAGTGTTTTGATCATCTTTTTCTTAAAAGGGATATTCTTTACAGAGAAGCAAGGAAATGTTAAAGTTGATTTTGCAGATTTATAAAAGGTTCACAGCATCTCATGAATACTTAAATACAAAAAAGAAGAATCAGTTACAGGCATTGATTGACTTACGACCTATGCAACTTACGACCATTTGACTTTACAACCACAATCGCAAGCCACGACTGCTCCGCATCTGGCGGCGCAAACGTTGCCCAGCTGGGCATACGACAGTGTGGACCAGCTTCCAGCAGCACTACCATCTCCGCGTGCATATAGCCTACTCAACTTATGACCAAATCGTGTTACGACTGGTCTGTCGGAACCAATCGTGGTCGTAAGTCGAGCACTAGCTGTATTTTCAAGACCATGGAAGGTCTAGGCTCTCAGAGTTTCTCTAACATGGCCCTCAGGCTCAAGCAGGACTAATGTTAGAGAAATCACACCAACAAGGAATTCAAGACCCAATCCTTCAGGAATCTTACAACATGCAAATGTCCCAAGTACATACCACACACACATGAGACTCCTCTCCCTCCCACAGCGTCAACACAAGATACCACTATAGTCAGGGCAATGTCTTTTTGTCACCTTAGGTGTAATATACGACTCAGATGATATCCTTTACCGACTCTTGTGGATTGCACATGTTTAAGTGTGCTAACTCAGAGGTCACATTGCCCAGTGAAAACCATAGCCTAGACATTTGTGTGCTGGATGCTGTAAGAAAGTTATTTAACTTCTCTATGTCTCAGTTTACCCATCTGTAGAATGTGAGTAATAATAGAGTAATTCATGCGGTCCTTGTGGGATTAAATTATACTTAGCATGGGTTTCACTTATGGTAAGGGTCTATTCTTGTAAAGTATTATTATTCCAAAGTCTTAAGCTAATTCTGAGGATCAGGCACTTCCTCAGACATGAGCAATTACCTGAACAGTCAGCAATGGCTTCTGCTAGGACACAATAACACCATAGATGATGCTCATAATAAACCTTCTGACACTTTTCAGTACCTGGTTTCTATAGCTTATATTTTTTATTGCTTAAAACCAAAACAATGGATTACTTCATATTGTGAATTCTTTTTCTGAATAATGCTTACTGAATTATAATAGTATTTATCAGCTATCTGCAGCTTACAGACAGGTTGAATTCCAAAATTGTATTCGTATGTGAGTCACAATTTGAAATACATTTTTTCACAGGGGTAATGTTTTTAAAGAGGTTAAGTGCCCAGGCTGACACAATAAAAGGCAATGAAGTGGGCATTATCCATGCCTAGGCTAGAGGGTCTCATACAAATCAAATAGCTCACATAGGATCAGAATCCACCTGTTAATCTGCCTGGATGCTTCAGTGGGGAGAAGTGAGCAGTTTTTGGTGGCTGAATCTTTACATGTTCTTCATCTAAGAGAGAAAGAAATTGAAAGGCAGAGAAAGGGTTTGGAGGGGCTACAGCTTCCTGTCACCAGCTCAGAGGGGAGGGACATGAGCTACATGGATATTGTCACTATTGAGATCATTAGGAATTTCTGGCCCCGTCCTAACTTTCCTATGTTTGCATTGTCTATCAGTTTTCTCACAGTGATTAGTAGGATGCTCCTTAAAACCAAATACTCTTAAGAAGGAGTATGGAAAGGGGAGTCTATTCTACCCCAAAGCTAACAGAGGACTAGGAATAAGGGGGGAGGGGAGGAGAGAACTCGAAGGCATAAAGGAAGAGGTGTCCATTATAAAGAGGAAATGAAAGCAGGCTGTGTGAATCCTTGTGACCGCCCTGCCACACGTGGTGTTTTGGGAAAAGATACTGATTCCATTGAAGATAAAACTTACTTTCCTGTGTTGGTAATTTAAGAGATGAAAATAAATGCATGGGGTCACTTGAGATTCATCATCAGTAACATTAAGTATCCACATTGGCATAACAAAAGAGTCTTACTTTGGTTTTCAACCTTGGCTGCACATTAGAATCATCTGGGAAGATTAAAAAATTCCAATGCCCAAGGTACACCTCAGACTGATTCCTCCAGAATCCTGAGACCAAGGCACCAGAAGTTTTGAAAGCCTCGGGGGAAATTCCAATGAGCAGCCAGGTTGGAAACCATTGTAAATACCAACCTCTGTCAGGTGTCCTAAACTGAAGAATAAAGTGCTTTGGCCCCCACAGAGCTCTGGGGCACCCTAAACTTAAAGCCTCTCACCTAAATCCATGTTTATAATGAAATTCCTCCTTCCTAAAATATCTGAGAGGAATTTGAGAATAGATTTAATGAAGCTGATTATTCACATTATGATTTCATTTGCTAAGAAAGAAAAAATAACTTCAACAACAGTATTCATTGAAACTGATGGCAAAATACTTCCAACATTTTATGTGCAAACTCTAAGACTGTCCTAGAGATTAATTTGACTCACCGTGTGCCAGGCAATGTGCTGGAGGCTGAGGATAAAATAATCACAAATGTAGACAGAACCTTGCCAAACTGTGGCTTAGAGTCAGTGATGACAGCAAGAGTTGACAGGGGAACCTGCGAGATGCAGGCTGAGCACCTGCCCAGCCGAGGCTACCAATAAGGAAAGAGCTACATATGCAATGTCTGAGTCACCTGTTTGAAATCATTATGTTTTTTGAGTCACAGATATCAATCCCACGAGTCCAATATCACTCAGTGGGTGTGTTAGCATGCCAACAGCTGAATGATACGTACTAATCAAGGTATCGTGTTTGCTGTGGTTCACCAGCTATCCCTTTGATGAGTCTTTCATGCCTAAGAATGTGGGCATGGAGGCGATTTACTGTGTGCCTGACTGCACACAGCTACTTGCTTGCCCCACCCCTAGGATAAGTCTCACTATCACCTGCTGTTTCATTAAATTACTTGGAATTATCTCTCTGTCAATCTGCACTTTTAGGAGAGAGGATTGGTGAATGCTGCCTTTGGAGAAATCCGTCTGTGTGATTAGTGTGTCTGCATCAAATCTCTTGCTTCCCAGTTGCTTTAGGGGCTGAGGAACTGAGTGTCTCACCGTGCTGTAAGTATGTCATCTGTTTCTGTTTTGACAAGGTTACCGTCTCTGGTGTCTACTGGCATAATCCCCAAGCTTCCTGGAACTTGTGTCATTAACCATTAGTGGAGTCTGACTGCAGAAAATGTAGAGCACATTAAGCAGCAAAAATAGCCCTGGTCCTGAAAAAGTCTCTGCATAGAAAACGAGTTGCTCTAAATGATTCTGTTAACATGTCTGATATCCCATGCCTCTCTTCTCCTGCTGGTGGCTGCAGAGGATTCTGGCCACATGAAACATGTGCTCCCCCTTCTTTCGGTCCTCTCCCAACAAAGGGCTCCACAGATGCTTTATGATCATCGGTCCTGAGCTTGCTGGGAGGCACAGATTTCTTCAAAGACATGTTCCTATCTCAAAAAACTGCAGGTGAGAGGAGAAAATATGCAAAAGACAGGTAGCAAGTGAACCAAGCAATTGTCAGGTAAGTCATATTTTTACAGTCTGCTTACAAGCTGCTTACAAGCATTTGCTCATTTAGAGAACAATCTTATAGGCTGAGCATATCCAAACAAAGCGACAAAAGAAACAAAACTCATCAGTACAAAGCGGGTTGTTTTTTTTTTTTTTTTTTTTTTTTTTTTTCTGGTTTCTACAAGCAAACACCCATATCCTGGCTTTAAACTGGTTCTAAGCAATTCAGGAATTTCTGTGCCATAGTTCTTAAAGGAATTGAACTGGTAACTTCACCAGGCCTACAAAACCACTCGTCAAGAACCACTGTATTCCAACTTGTGAAATGAACCCTATAAAGTTAGTGGCATTGGTTTTTGGATATTTGCTCCCAGAACCATGCCTTGCCTTTCCCATGCTCTCCTCCTTATGACAGGGAACTAAAGGCACTGCATTCCTGAGGTGCTTGAGCCCAGGGATAGACTGTGGCAGAGGAAGAGGTCAAGGTGTTGGTTCTCCTCTGTTTCAGGTGACATCTCCTTGGCACCCGTTTGCTACATGGCTTCATGTCTTGCCAAACAGCCCTGTCTGCAGCCCCAGCTCCCATGGGGCAGACCCACAGCAGTTCAGATCCACTGGGTGGTCTCTAATCACATGCTGCTCCAGTGACACCATCTCCTTCCTCTCTTCGTCCTACCAGCCCCAGAGGAAAAAATATATTTCCATAATTGTCTCCAGTTATTTCTGTTGGATTTCTCAACTCTTTCTTTACCCATGAAACTATTTTCTTGTGACAGGTTTCCTGTTTTGAACTACCTAGGGTAGTTCATTTCATTAGCTGATATATGAGTACACTATTAGAACTTAATCATGTTATCTATAATAAATATATATCTACCTAAAATAAGAGAATTGCTGTTACAGACTGAATTGGGTCTCCCTGAAATTTTATATTGAAATCCTAAACCCAGTACCTCAGAATGTGACTGTATTTGGATATAGGGTGTTTAAGATGATAATAAAGGTAAAATGAAGTCACTAGGGTGGGCCTTCATCCACACTAAAGTATCCTTATAAGAAGAAGAAGAGATTAGGACACAGACACACTAAAAGGAAAAATTATGTGAGGACACAGGAGATGACAGCCAACTAAGGAGAAAGGCCTTTTCAGAGAAAAAAAACCAACTGACCTTGGACTTCTATAATCTAGAACTGTGAGGATATCAACTTCTGTTGTTTAAGCCACTCAGCCTGTGGCTCATTAACAGCCAACAAATACAATTGTCCCTGAAATTTGGGATAAACTACTTAACTCTAAGCCTCAATGTCCTCATATGTAAAGTAAGGGTAATTTTAATGCCCAGATTGTTGTGAGAATTAACTGACAGAAGCTTAATATAGCACTTGCTACTGTGCCATAAACATGGGATATCTTTTTTTTCTTTTTAGACAGAGTTTCGCTCTTGTAACCCATGCTGGAGTGCAATGGCACAATCTCAGCTCACTGCAGCCTCCACCTCCTGGGCTCAAGCAATTCTCCTGCCTCAGCCTCACGAGTAGCTGAGATTACAGTGTGCACCACTATGCCCAGCTAATTTTGTATTGTTAGTAGAGATAGGGTTTCACTATATTGGCCAGACTGGTTTCGAACTCCTGACCTCAAGTGATCCACCTGCCTTGGCCTCCCAAAGTGCTAGGATTACAGGCATGAGCCACCGTGCCTAGCCTCATTTTGGATATTAATGTAGATGTATAACTAAAATATGCTTATAAAATGCAGCCTAACTCTCTAGGTATTAGGGAGGTCTTTAGATTGGACTGGCTGGATAATGTATTCACCTAGGTTTTTTGCGTTCTCCTCAGTCATGTCTTGATTTCAGCTGCAGAGTATTTTTGGTTTATTATCAAAGTTGTTTTCTTAAGCTTAAACATCATGCCTCAGCTACAAATTCAATAACTTTTTTTTTTTTGCTCTTGCTACTGCTACTTTAATACTATTTCTTGTTGCTTCTACATAAGTCCATTCAAGGCAGGAATTGCACTGTGACTTTTCTGGAATGCCCATGACTACTCACTGGGTCAGTTTGAGGGCCAGCCAAACAAGGCTTTCCCATTGCTTGCTGCCTGGAAGACTCCCCCAGGACTTAAACGCAGATCCTCCAGATTGTTGCTTACAAATAGTCACATCATGGAAATAAGAATCACCTTCCTGGAATCATCTGCATCTACAGCTGAGCTTAGCCAAACCGCCTGGGCAGCAGCCTATTTGTGTTCCTACAGCCTCCCTCTTCTGACATGTTTTTACTCAGATCCTCCTTCTGTGGTGGTGAACCTGATAAATTGAGGCTCTAGGATTCCTTTCCCACATCAGATGAAGTCCCAGTATGGTACAAAAGGACTAATTGCTACCCTTATTGTGAGGATATTTGTATTTTAAGAAGCCTTTAGCGTTCAGCTAAATGAATAAACTAACAAGTCTAACTTGGAGCACTAAGTGTTAGGAGATTTGAGGCACCTTTAAGTAGAATTATTACTTTTTAATAATGATGAAGAAAATATTAAAGTCCAAAGTAAAAGGATGCTTGGTTTTCTTTGGCTAAAGTTTTGGGAGAATTAGTAAAAAGTAGATGATCCCTTATAAAGAAGTATTTCCATAAAGGCCTTCTTCCTCTAGTAACCAAAGTTCATGTCCTACATATACATATAATATTTATTATCATCAGTTATTAAATGTTCAGTGTTTTCTAAGTGACTGATATTGTATTGTGAACTTTCCAGGGAAAGGAAAGGAAGAAACAAGATGGAATAAAATAAAAACAAAAAGAAGCCTAAAACATTTTGATCTACTTTACATTTTAAAAGCAGAAATGTATCATCTTGGGAATTTTAACCTCCCAATGGTTTGTTGCCATATGGTACTAATTCTGCCCACGGAATGTGAAAAATAAAATAAATGTCAACTCTTGAATTACAATCACTAACATTACAGCTACACAGAATATAATGGTTTTCTCTGTACATCAGAGTTTGTTTTTAAGGTCCAGGTGGTTTCTGCTAAATCTCTAGCCTTTTATTACATAATTTGCCTATTACTTGGAAAGGAAGATATCAGAATATTCTATTTTGTTTTCCCCACTTCTCCATTGGTATTAGACAGGATTCATTCTGTTCCTGGACATCTTGTTATGACTCTTCACAGGGTACCTTATCCAGAATTCCAGGCTGGTTAGAATACTCTGACATTGGATTTCAGACTGTATTCCCTAGCCAGATAATTTTCTTAAAGTAATATTCAAGAATAATAGAGTTTCTATTGCATGGGTTTGCTAAACAAACTTACTTGGTAAAATAATGAGGAAAATAGACATCTACTTATACAGCTCTGGGGAAAAGTACATTCCCAAAGATAATTTCATTTAAAATGTACATTTCAAATATGCATATTGCTAATAAGATGACAACTATCAATAGGTTAGTGTTTTGTGTTACTTTTGACTGGCGTAAGGCCTTACATAGTCAAAGAGCAAGTCTTACCTATGTCACATAAGCCAAAACAAACTATCATTCTTCAGCCATTTCCAGTCCCTCTTCCTCCCCAAGTCCTTCTTTTCCTCCCTTCTCCATTCTGCCAAAAATACAGTTTGATGTATTAGCAACAACTGGGCAATTTTAAAAACAAAATGAAATCAAAGGGAATATTAAATTTCAGAAGGTAACACATTTGCTTAGTTAAGAGGACAAAAGACTTTTTTAAAATGTCCAAAATTGTGGTCTCTCGTATTCATGAAAGCTAACATGTATTTCACAATTCCAATAACTTCTATAAGAACAATAATTGCCCTTTTGCTGATAGGCATGATCATTCATTGCATGGGCATATGAACATGTGGATCTCTTATCATAAAGAATCATTCAGCAATATTAATTATCATATGTTACAAAATAAATCAGACACCAATAAAAATATAACACCATAGACTTATGAGGGGCCAGGAGATATTCTTGGTCTCCTAACATGCCAAACACTGATTTAGCTTCTTGATTTCTAATATTTCATTTAAGTTCCTTAACAGTCCTTGATATATATGCTATTGTCCTTATTTCAAAGATGAGAAAATAAAAACTCAGAAAATCCAAATAAATCAATGCCTGAGTCTGGTCTTTTTGCTTCCTGTCTGGTGGACCATCTCCAATCTGTTCCCTGGCTTGGATACTCTTAGTGGATTCGCTTGACCTTTAGAACAAAGTCTAAACTCATTCCCAAGTTTCTCAAAGTCCTTCATGATCTGGTCCCAATATTATCCTCTCAAACAGCAAACCTTACCACTCCTCACCTCAAGCTTCACTCTCAATCACACTCAATTTCTTTCAGTTGCTTGAATATGCCATGTTTTCTTTTGCCCCTGGGATTGTGCCAACACTGGTCTATACCTAGAACACCCTCAAACACGCCTTTCCCACCCTCCTTAATGATCTGGCTGGCTGGGCGCAGTGGCTCACGCCTATAATCCCAGCACTTTGGGAGGCCGAGGCGGGTGGATCACAAGGTCAAGAGATCGAGACCATCCTGGTCAACATGGTGAAGCCCCGTCTCTACTAAAAATACAAAAATTAGCTGGGCATGGTGGTGCGTGCCTGTAGTCCCAGCTACTCTGGAGGCTGAGGCAGGAGAATTGCTTGAACACCGGAGGCAGAGGTTGCAGTGAGCCGAGATCGCGCCATTGCACTCCAGCCTGGGTAACAAGAGCGGAACTCCGTCTCAAAAAAAAAAAAAAAGTGATCTGGCTAATTCTTTCTGGACCTCCAAATGTGAGCTTAGGTATCTCTTCCTCCAGGAAGCTGCCTCTGAGCCCTGAACACCTATTGGGTGGTCCCCTACAAGATCATCATAGTACACAGGTGATCCTCTGTAGCCCATCATGGTGTCTCACACTGCCTTGTAATTAATTACCTGTTCACTTGTCTATATCCCTCCCTTGACAGGAACGTCTATGAGGGCAGAAACTGAGATGGTCAGGTTCTCATTGTACTCCAGAGCCTAGCTGTATATGGTAGAGAATCGATGTGTATTAAATGGCTGGATGATTAAGAGAATGGCATTTGTACTTAGAAAATTTTATTTTAATGACGATATGAACAAAATTCTATGGCAATTGCTTCTGAAAGCACACCATTTAGAACAGCATCATGGCAGTTTGTTAGGGGATATGCAGAGACATAGGTGCAGTACAGTATGACTTTCTAAACCATCCATGCTACTTGGTAAGCGATATGGTTTTACTCTGTGTCCCCACCCAAATTTCATTTGGATTGTAATCTTCATAATCCCTATGTATGGAGGGAGGAACAAAGTGAGAGGTAATTGATGGGGGTGGTTTTCTCCATGCTGTTCTTGTGATAGTGAGTGAGCTCTCACAAGATCTTGTGATTTTACACAACAGTTTTCCCTGCTCTTGCTTGCTGTCTCTCACCTGCTGCCATGTAAGATGTACCTCTTCCCCTTCTGCCATGATTGAAAGTTTCCTAAGGCCTCCCCAGCCATGTGGAACTAAACTGTGAGTCAATTAAACTTCCTTCCTTTATAAATTGTCCAATCTCAGGTATGTCTTTATATCAGTGTGAGAGCAGACTAATATACTAGGTAATTTTAAATATTAATTTTAAATTAAAAATACAGATACATAGAATAATACAAAATGCATAGGAAGCTTTGTGGTAAAATATAAGACTTCCAAGAAATTTCCCATTTTGAGTTACATCCACAGATATAGAGTGACAATCACTGCTCTCCATGATGGTCAAACCTTAGTTAGAAGGTCACAATCATTTGGAAGCAGGCTTTAAGATGAGCAATGTCAAATTTATAAGCCTCCAAAGGAAACTATGTGCTTTGAGGAATATTTGAAGGTCAATTCTTCTTAATCTAGAGAAGACTGAAGAGAAATATACCATCTGCCTTTACCTGTTCAGCGGCTGTCACCTAGAAGAGGGAACACAGATGCATTCTTAGAAATGCTTCTTTAGAACAGAGATCCAGGACCATTGAGAGGAGTCCAGATTCAGTTCCACATGAAAAAGGACCTCTAAGTTGTCTTTCTATGGAAGGGATATGGGCAATTTTTGTTTTCTTCTTGGTCTCTTCTACATGGCCTAAGTGTTCCACCACAAATTGTACCAAGGCATCAGATGGAATTATTCAAAATGAGTCCTTATAACAATTCATCAGGAGTACTATAAAAGAAATTCCTAGCTGGGTGTGATGGCTCACACCAATAATCCCAACACTGTGGAAGCCCAAGGCAGGAAGATGGCTTGAGCCCAGGAGTTCAAGACCAACTTGGCCAACGTAATGAGATCGCACTTCTAAATAAATAAATACATACATACATAGCCAGATGTGGTAGTATTCATCTGTGGTCCCAGCTAGTACAGAGGCTGAGTTAGAAGGATCGCTTGATCACAGAAGGAGTAAGAGCCATGATCATGTCACTGCACTCCAGCCTGGAATTTATCTTTTCTTCTAGTGTTAAGATTATACAAACTTCCCATTAAAAAATGGAATCTACAGGGTTTCTATTTGTTTAGGTTTACCACAGGTATAAAGCCTTTTTCCTTTTTTCAAATGGGATTATAGAAGTTGTTTTAGATTTGCAATAATCCATAGTTGGTGCAAAATAATTAATGCATTCCCACGGAAAGTGAAATTCTCCCAGGCCCTATTCCATACAAAGCTTTTAAAAGCACTGTACAAATTTATTAATGGGATCACCCTATATCATTCTGTGACTTTTTCTCATAACACTTCATTATGGATATCTTTACATAGCAATACAATAGGTGGTATTTATCCTTATAAACAGTTGCATGATATTCACTGTCTGGATGTGGCATAATGAAAATTTCATCTGTTCTGTATTGATGAATGCTTCCTTTGCAGTGTTGTTTGTGGTTGTAAACATTTAATGACTAGCTTGTTTTATCAAAAGATTTTTCATGAAACAGACTAGGCCTCCATTCTGAGGACTGGTACCCCAGAGCATGCTTTAGCAGTGTACTGGGTAATGCTCAAAGCTGTAGGCACAGTGTGTCATCCAGGACCATCCATTTTACTCAATGATAAATAATTTAAAATATTAATTTTTTAATTTTATTTATTGATGTTTAGTGAATGAGAGGTTCTTATGTTGCCCAGGCTGGCCTCAAATGCATAGCCTCGCCTCCTTAAGCACCAAGACAACTGGCGTGAGACATCACGACCCCCAAATATTAATGTTTTTTATAAAGAACACAATTCAGATCTACTATATGGAAAAATACAAAGTTTATACAGAACTTTGTATTTCTTTATGGCAAAAGAAAAGATTTCAACAGTGTTTTCCATTTTGAGTTAGGGCCCCAGGCCCCCAAAGGTAAGTTGACTGTCTTCTGCCATTGGGGATATTCTAGTGGAAAATTTTGAAAAGGACTTGTTTAGGATATTTGGAACCTTTTGATTGCCTGAGAGGATTCCAGACAAACTAGGAAATAATTATAATAACTAAAATAGATTCTTAAAATAGAAGTCAGACAAGAACTCCCAAAATGGGTTCCTCAAAATTAGCATGAGGATATGAAAAAGAGAATGAGGAAGGCAGAGTGTGTCTCTCCTAGCCGTGCACCTGGATCAAGTCCAGATGCAAAAATTGGTTTGTGTGACAACTTGGAATAATTTTCTATGCTCACAATCTGGGAAGTATAAGGTTATCTTTACTATGGGCTTTTGTGTTTTTTTGTAAAGGAAGTCGCATTTTTGTGAGGTGAATAGATTCTTCAAATAGTGAAAATATATATATACACGCATATATAGGAGTTGTTTATATATATATATATACACACACACATATATATATATGTGTGTATATATATGTGTGTATATATATGTATACATGTATATACATGTATACATATATATATACATATGTGTATATATATATATATATAATTGCATTTTAGGTTCTGGGGTACATGTAAAGAACATGCAGGATTATTGCATAGGTACATACATGGAAATGTGGTTTGCTGCCTCTATCCCCATCACCTATATCTGGCATTTCTCCCCATGTTATCCCTCCTCAACTCCCTACCCCCCACTGACCCTACCCTGGTCCCTCCCACCCACAGACCTCAGTGTGTGATGCTCCCCTCCCTGTTTCCATGTGTTCTCACTGTTCAATACCTGCCTATGAATGACAATACATGGTGTTTGATTTTCTGTTCTTGTGTCAGTTTGCTGAGAATGATGGTTTCCAGGTTCATCCATATCCCTACAAAGGACAAGAAATCATTTTTTATGGCTGCATAGTATTCCATGGTGTACACTTGCCACATTTTCCCTGTCCAGACTATCAATGGGCATTTGGATTGGTTCCAAGTCTTTGCTATTTTAAACAGTGCTGCAATGAACATACATGTGCATGTGCCCTTATAATAGAATGATTTATAATCCTTTGGATATATACCCAGTAATGGGATTGCTGAGTCAAATGGAATTTCTATTTCTAGGTCCGTGAGGAATCGCCATACGGTCTTCCACAATGGCTGAACTAATTTACACTCCAACCAACAGTGTAAAAGTGTTCCTATTTCTCCACATCCTCTCCAGCAACTGTTGTCTCCAGATTTTTTAATGGTTGCCATTCTAACTGGGGTGAGATGGTATCTCAATGTGATTTTGATTTGCATTTCTCTAATAACCAGTGATGATGAGCATTTTTTCATATGTTTCTTGGCCTCATATATGTCTTCCTTTGAAAAGTGTCTGTTCATATCCTTTGCCCACTTTTGAATGAGTTTGTTTTCTTCTTGTAAATCTGTTTTAGTTCTTTGTAGATTTTGGATATTAGCCCTTTGTCAGATGGCTAGATTGCAAAAATTTTTTCCCATTCTCTTGGTTGCTGGTTGACTCTAATGATAGTTTCTTTTGCTGTGAAGAAGCTCTGGAGTTTAATTAGATCCCATTTGTCTATTTTGGCTTTTGTTGCCAATGCTTTTGGTGTTTTAGTCATGAAGTCCTTGCCTAGGCCCATGTCCTCAATGGTTTTGCCTACGTTTTCTTCTAAGGTTTTTAAGATTTTAGGTTGTATGTTTAAATCTTTCATGTATCTGGAGTTAATTTTAGTGTAAGGTATCAGGAAGGAGTCCAATTTCTACTTTCTGCACATGGCTAGCCAGTTTTCCCAACACCATTTATTAAACAGGGAATCCTTTCCCCATTGCTTGTTTTTGTCAGGTTTGTCAAAGATCAGATGGTTGTAGATGTGTGGCATTGCCTCCGAGGCCTCTATTCTGTTCCATTGGTCTATATCTCTGTTTTGGTATCAGTACCATGCTGTTTTGATTACTGTAGCCTTGTAGTATAGTTTGATATCAGGTAGTATGATGCATCCAGCTTTGTTCTTTTTGCTTAGAATTTTCTTGGTTATGTGGGCTCTTTTTTGGTTCCATATGAAGTTTAAGGTGGTTTTTTTCCAGTTCTGTGAAGAGGGTCATAGGTAGCTTGATGGGGATAGCATTGAATCTATAAATTACTTTGTACATTATGGACATTTTCACAATATTGATTCTTCCTAACCATAAGCATGAAATGTTTCTCCATCTGTTTGTGTCCTCTCTTATTTCTTTGAGCAGTGGTTTGTAGTTCTCCTTGAAGAGGTCCTTTACATCCTTTGTTAGTTGTATTCCTAGATATTTTATTCTCTTTGTAGCAGTTGTGAATGGGAGTTCCTTCTTGATTTGGCTCTCTTTAAGTCTGTTATCAGTGTATAGGAATGCTTGTGATGTCTGCACATTGATTTTGTATCCTGAGACTTTGCTGAAGTTCCTTATCAGTTTCAGGAAATTTTGGCTGAGACGATGGAATCTTCTAAATATACAATCATGTTGTCTGCAAATAGAGACAATTTGACTCCCTTCTTTCCTAATTTAATACCCTTTATTTCATTTTCTTGCCTGACTGCTATGGCTAGAACTTCCAATACTATATTAAATAGGAGTGGTGAGAGAGGGCATCCTTGTCTAGTGCCAGATTTCAAAGGAAATGCTTCCAATTTTTGCCCATTCGGTATGATATTGCCTGTGGATTTGTTATAAATAGCTTTTATTATTTAATATATGTTCCATCAATACCTAGTTTATTGAGAGTTTTTAGCATAAAGTGCTGTAGAATTTTGTTGAAGGGCTTCTCTGCATCTGTTGAGATAATAAAGTGGTTTTTGTCTTTGGTTCTGTTTATGTGGTGAATTACATTTATAGACTTGCATATGTTGAACCAGCCTTGCATCCCCGGGATGAAGCCTACTTGATTGTGATGGATAAGCTTTTAGATGTGCTGTTGCAATCGGTTTGTCAGTATTTTATTGAAGATTTTTGCATTTATATTCATCATGGATATTGGCCTGAAGTTTTCTTTTCTTGTTGAGTCTCTGCCAGGTTTGAGTATCAGGATGATGTTGGTCTCATAAAATTATTTGGGGAAGATTCCCTCATTTTGGATTGTTTGGAATAGTTTCAGAAGGAGTGCTACCAGCTCCTCTTTGAATGTCTGGTAGAATTCAGATGCAAACTCATCTGGACCTCGGCTTTTTTTGGTTGGTAAGCTATTAATTGCTGCCTTAACATCAGCCCTTGTTATTGGTCTATTCAGGGTTTTGACTTCTTCCTAGTTTAGGCTTGGGAGGGTGTAAGTGTCCAGAAATTTATCCAGTTTTTTTGGGTTTACTGGTTTATGTGCATAGAGTTGTTTCTTGTAATCTCTGATGGTGGTTTGTATTTCTGTGGAATCTGTGGTGATATACCCTTTATCATACTTTATTGCATCTATTTGATTATTCTCTTTTCTTTTTTTTTATTAATCTGGCTAGTGGTCTATTTTGTTGATCTTTTCAGAAAACCAGCTCCTGGATTTATCGATTTTTAAAGGGTTTTTTGTGTCTCTATCTCCTTCAGTTCTCCTCTGATATTAGTTATTTCTTGTCTTCTGCTAGCTTTTGAGTTTTTTTGATCTTGCTCCTCTAGCTCTTTCAATTTTGATGATAGGATGTTGATTTCAGATCTTTCCTTGCTTCTTATGTGGGCATTTATTGCTACAAATTTTACTCTAGATGCTGCTTTAAATGTGTCCCAGAGGTGATAGTACGTTGTGTGTTCGTTCTCATTGGTTTCGAAGAACATCTTTATTTCTGTCTTCATTTCACTGTATATCCAGTTGACGTTCAAGAGCCAGTTGTTCAGTATCCATGAAGTTGTGCAGTTCTGAGTTAGTTTCTGAATTCTGAGTTCTAATTTGATTGCCCTGTGGTCTGAGAGACTGTATATTACGATTTCCATTCTTTTACATTTGCTGAGGAGTGATTTACTTCCAATTATGTGGTCAATTTTAGAGTAGGTATAATGTGGTGCTGAGAAGAATATATATTCTGTGGATTTGGGGTGGAGAGTTCTGTACATGTCTATTAGGTTTGCTTGGTTCAAGTCTGAGTTCAAGTCCTGTATATCCTTGATAATTTTCAGTCTCGTTGCTCTGTCTAATATTGACAGTGGAGTGTTAAAGTCTCCCACTATTATTGTGTGGGAGTCTAAGTCTCTTCGTAGGTCATTAAGAACTTGCTTTATGTATCTTGGTGCTCCTGTATTGGGCGCATATATATTTAGGGTCATTAGCTCTTCTTGTTGCATTGATCATTTTACCATTATGTAATGCCCTTTTTTGTCTCTTTTCATCTTTGTTGGTTTAAAGTCTATTTTATCAGAGACTAGGATTGCAACTCCTCCTTTATTTTGCTCTTCATTTGCTTGGTAGATCTTCCTCCATCCCTTTATTTTGAGGCTATGTGTATCCTTGCATGTGAGATATGTTTCATGGATACAGCACTCTGATGGGTTTTGACTTTTTATCCAATTTGCCAGTCTGTGCCTTTTGATTGGGGCATTTAGCCCATTTACATTTAAGGTTAATATTGTTATGTGTGAATTTGATCCTGCCATTTTGATGCTAGCTGGTTGTTTGTCCATTAGTTGATGTAGTTTCTTCATTGTATCGATGCTCTTTACCATTTGGTACGTTTTTGGAGTGGCTGGTACTGGTTGTTCCTTTCTATGTTTAGTGCTTCTTTCAGGAGCTCTTGTAAAGCAGGCCCGGTGGTGATGAAATCTCTGAGCAATTGCTTGTTCATAAAGGATCTTATTTCTCCTGCGCTTATGTAGCTTAGTTGGGCTGGATATGAAATTCTAGGTTGCAAATTCTTTTCTTTAAGGACGTTGAATATTGACCCTCATTCTATTCTGGCTTATAGGGTTTCTGCTGAGGGATCTGCTGTGATTCTGATGGGCTTCCCTTTGTGGGTAACCCGACCTTTCTCTCTGGCTGCCCTTAGCATTTTTTCCTTCATTTCAACCCTGGTGAATCTGACGATTATGTGCCTTGGGGTTACTCTTCTTGAGGAATATCTTTGTGGTGTTCTCTGTATTTCCTGGACTTGAATGGTGGCCTGCCTTGCTAGGTTGGGGAAGTTCTCCTGGATAATATCCTGAAGAGTGTTTTGCAGTTTGGATTCCCTCTCTCAGTCACATTCAGGTACATCTATCAAACATAGATTAGGTCTTTTCACATAATCCCATATTTCTTGGAGGCTTTGTTCATTTCTTTTTACTTTTTTCTCTAATCTTGCCTTCTCATGTTATTTCATTGCATTGGCCTTTCTTCTGCTTGGTCAATTCAGTTATTGAAACTTGTGTATGCTTCATGAAGTTCTTGTGTTGTGTTTTTCAGCTCCATCAATTCATTTATGT